>NC_142795.1:38774522-38920649 GCF_049724085.1 Artemia sp. Qi Xiang Cuo
CGTGTAAGATTTTGTGTGTGTGTAAGTTTTTGTGTGCATGTAAGTTTTTATTTGCATGTAAGTTTTCGTGTGCATGTGTAAGTTTTTTGTGTGTTTTTGTGTGTGTGTGTTTGTGTGTGTGTGTGCATAAGTGTTCTCGTGTGGGTGTGAGTTTTTGTGTGTGTGTGTATTTGTGGTTTATTGTGTGTGAGATTGAGTGTTTGTGTAAGTTTTTGTGTTCGTGTAAGTTTTTGTGTGCATGTAAGTTTTTGCGTCTGGGTGTAAGTTTTTGCGTGTGTGTGTAAGTTTTTGTGTGTGTGTGTGTGTAAGTTTGTGTGTGTCTAAGCTTTTGTGTGTGTAAGTTTTGTGGTGTGTGTGTGTGTTAGTTTTCGTGTGTGTGTGTGTGTGTGTGTGTGTAAGTTTTTGTGTGAAGAAAACTAGCTCAGAAAAGACAAAAATAGCAAACCACTCATCTCAATCATAGGTTTCAGTCAACACACACCTATGAAAGGTTAATAAATCCAGCCCAGAAAAGTCAAAAATATCAATCTGTATATCCCAAATCATAGGTTTCTGAAATTACACACCTATGAAAGGCTAAGAAACCTAGCTCAGACAAGACAAAAAAATAACACTAGTCATCCCAAAAAATATGTTTCAGACAACAAACACCTATGAAAGGCTAAGAAATCCAGCTCAGAAAAGTCAAAAGTAGCAATCCATCCATCCCAAATCATAGGTTTCATACAACACACACCAAAAACATACTAAGAAATCTAGCTTAGAAAAGACCGAAATAGTAATTTACATATCCCAAATCAGAGGTTTCAGACAACATTCACCTAAGAACGGCTAAGAAACCTAGCTCAAACAAGTCAAAAATAGCAAACTAGTCATCCCTAAATATATTTTTGAGACAACTATATCCGATGAAAGGCTTAGAAATACAGCTCAGATAAGTCAAAAGTAGCAATCCACCCCTCCCAAATCATAGGTTTCAGACAACACACACCTATGAAAGACTAAGAAATCCAACTCAGAAAAGCCCAAAATAGTAATTTACATATCCCAAATCTTAAGTTTCAGACAGCATTCACCTACGAAATACTAAGAAACCTTAGGTTAGAAAAGTCTGAAATAGCCAAGTACTCATCCCAAACTCGAAGTTTCAGACAACAAACACCTATGAGTGACTAAGAATCCTAGCTCTGAAAAGTCAAAAAAGCAAACTATATCTCCCAAATCATACTTTTCTGAAATGACACACCTATGAAAGGCTAAGAAATCTAGCTCAGAAAAGTCGAAAATAGCAAATTAACCATCCCAAATCATAGGTTTCAGTCAACACACACCTACGAATGGCTAAGAAATCCTGCTCAGAAAAGTCAAAAAATAGCAACCCACACACCCCAAATCATAGGTTTCAGATACCACACACCTATGAAAGACTAAGAAATCCGGTTATGAAAGGTCAAAAATAGCAAATTACATATTCCGAATCCTAGGTTTCAGACAACACTCACCTATGAAAGGCTAAGAAACCAAGCTCAGAAAAGTCAAAAATATCAAACTAGTCATCCCAAACTATTTGTTTCAGACAACAAACAGCTACGAAAGGCTAACAAATCCAGTTCAGAAAAGTCAAAAGTAGCAATCAACACATCCCAAATCATAGGTTTCAGACAACACACACCTATGAAAGACTAAGAAATCCATCTCAGAAAAGTCAAAAATAGCAAACTACATATCCCAAATCATAGGTTTCAGTCAACACACACCAACGAAAGACTAAGAAACCTAGCTCAGAAAAGTCAAAATAGCAAACTACTCATCCCAAACTATTGGTTTCAGACAACAGTCACCTACGAAATACTAGAAAACCTTAGCTCAGAAAAGCCTGAAATAGCAAACTACACATCCCAAATCATAATGTTCTGACAACACATACCTATGAAAGGCTAAGAAACCTAGCTCAGAAAAGTCGAAAATAGCAAAGTACACATCCCAAATCATAGGTTTCAGACACCACACGCCTATGAAAGACTAAGAAATCCAAGTCAAAAAAGCCCAAAATAGTAATTTACATATCCCAAACTATAGGTTTCAGACAGCATTCACCTACGAAATACTAAGAAACCTTAGCTCAGAAAAGTCTGAAATAGCCAACTACTCATCCCAAACTCGAAGTTTCAGACAACAAACACCTATGAGTGACTAAGAATCCTAGCTCTGAAAAGTCAAAAAAGCAAACTACACCTCCCAAATCATAGGCTTCAGTCAACGCACACCTACGAATGGCTAATAAATCCAGCTCAGAAAAGTCAAAAATAGAAAATTAACCATCCCAAATCGTAGGTTTCAGTCAACACACACCTACGAATGGCTAAGAAATCCAGCTCAGAAATGTCAGAAAATAGCAACCCACACATCCTAAATCATAGGTTTCAGACACCACACACCTACGAAAGACTAAGAAATCCGGTTGTGAAAAGTCGGAAATAGCAAATTACATATCCCAAATCCTAGGTTTCAGACAACACTCACCTATGAACGGCTAAGAAACCTAGCTCAGAAAAGTCAAAACTAGCAAACTAGTCATCCCAAACTATAGCTTTCAGACAACAAACACCTATGAAAGTCTAAGAAATCCAGCTCAGAAAAGTCAAAAGTAGCAACCCACCCATCCCAAATCCTAGGTTTCAGTCAACACACACCTATGAAAGGCTAAGAAATCTAGCCCAGAAAATTCATAAATAGCAAAATACATATCCCAAATCATAGGTTTCAGTCAACACACACCTAAGAAAGTCTAAGAAATCTAGCTCAGAAAAGTCAAAAATAGCAAACTACTCATCCCAAACTATTGGTTTCAGACAACATTCACCTAGGAAATACTAGGAAACCTTAGCTCAGAAAAGCCTGAAGTAGCAAACCACACATCCCAAATCATAGGTTTCAGACAACACACATCAACGAAAGACGGGTGCACGGGGGGGGGGCACAGGGAGGGCCGTTGGGGGTCCGGAGGGCCAGTTGGGGACCGGTGGGCCGTTGGGGCACAAGGAGGGCCTTTGGGGGTCCGGAGGGACAGTTGGGGGCCGGGGGAGGGCCTTTGGGGGTCCGTTGGTCCTTTGGGAGCGCGATGGGCCTTTGGGGGGCCCGGGGGTGGCCTGTGGGGGGCTGGGTGGGCCCGGGGGGGCGCGGGTGGCCCTGTGGGAGGGTGGGGGGCGTGTGGGGC
Source organism: Artemia sp. Qi Xiang Cuo (assembly GCF_049724085.1). Taxonomy (NCBI): domain Eukaryota; kingdom Metazoa; phylum Arthropoda; class Branchiopoda; order Anostraca; family Artemiidae; genus Artemia; species Artemia sp. Qi Xiang Cuo. The sequence continues at coordinate 38,777,740 of NC_142795.1, forward strand.
ACAGGGAGGGCCTTGGGGGGCCTGGGGGACATTTGGGGACCGGTGGAGGGCCTTTGGGAGCTCGATGGGCCTTTGGGGGGGGGCCGGGGATGTCCTTTGAGGGTCTGAGGAGGGCGTTTGGGGGGCTGGGGCTCTATGGGACCTTGGGAGACCGTTGGGGCTGGTGTAGGGTCTTTGGGACCCCGTTGGTCCTTTGGGAGCTCGATGGTCCTTTGGGGGGCCCGGGAATGGCCTTTGGGGGTCTGGGTGGGCCTTTGGGGGCGCCGGTGGCTCTTTGGGAGCCCGGGGGGCCATTGAGGACCTGGAGGGGGCCTCTGTGGGCCGGGGGGCCCTTTGGGGGTCCGGGGGCCCTTTGAGGACCAGGGGAGGGCCTGTGAGGGTCTGAGGAGGGCGTTGGGGGGGCTGGGGCTCTTTGGGAGCTTGGGGGACCTTTGAGTACCGGGGGCTTCCTTCGGGGTTGGGGTGGGGGATCGGAACCCTTTGGGGTTGGGGTAGAGGACCTCACAACACTGTTCAAATGGAACTTGTGTATTATAACGACCACAGAGTTTCACCCTCAAATTCTCTTCTAAAACCTTTCTTAAAATCTTCTTTCAAATGGCTCAAACTGTTTCGCCAAAATAATCCCATAAAATGGATAAAACGGTTTCACCCAAATAATCCCTAAACGTAATTTCAGCGTGTTCCTTTTGTATGACATCTCTGCGCTAACGCATTTCAAATTTCTAGGAAACCATTTCCTACGTTAATCTCTACATCTCATAAATTTTCCTAGATAAACTATTAGGGTTTCGTTAGAATATCAATTTATCTCTCCGACTTAAAGCTCCGTGAATCCGTATTTAAAAATAGAATTTCTATCTCTTTAGACTCCCGCATAATTCCAAGATAACATGTGATGTCAATTATGATTCCTGACACTAAAGATAAATGAAGCCCTATTTAAAAATCTAATATTATTTTTTATCTATGTCATTAAGAATGTTTATTCCTCAGACCTAAGATTAAAGAAGCCTTAATGTTTCTTAATTCTCCCCTTCGTGAATCAATAATTTCCCCTAGAGATTATGTAAATCAAGTTCACATGATCAATTTAAAATTAAAATAAATAAAATAAACTATGACTACATGATTTTATATTAATTACCCCCTTCATCATACCTAAGATTAAAGAAGCCTTAATGTTTCCTAATTCTCCCCTTCGTGAATCAATAATTTCCCCTAGCGATTATGTAAATCAAGTTCACAGGTGCTATTTCTCAGGTTAAGCTAACCAAACAACAATGAAGCCATGTTTGTTTCTTAATTCCCCCTTCCTCAGACCTAAGATTAAAGAAGCCTTAATGTTTCTCAATTCTCCCCTTCGTGAATCAATAATTTCCCCTAGCGATTATGTAAATCAAGTTCTCGGAAATCCACTTCCCCTTCGATTACGCAATCAAGTTCTCGGAAATTCACTTCCCCCTCGAGTCCCAGATCAATAACATTGTTCTCGTTAGAATTCAATGCGCATGTGCAACCTTCGCCCCGGAGCTATTACACATAGAAACATCAAATAAATCAACCTTGGAAAAAGAGGTCATTGACCCCATTACGTAATCATTCTCCCTAGGGAGGCTATGCCCTTATTTGGGGTGCAAAAAAAGTTGTAGGTGGCAGCAGGGGTGAGCAATGGGACTCAATAATGCATCTCTACTAGAAGTAGCCAATAAAAGTTTGAACATAATACCCTCAGTCGTTCTTGGGATACTGCTGAGATGCCTTATTGCGAATTAGCATTAACACAGTTAATTTTGATTTAATCTTATCTCTATTAGCAAAATTTAGTTTTTAAACATATTGGGCAATTGGGAGGGTGGGGGTGGGAGGAGGATTAGTTGTCCTCCAATCACTTTCCACTATTAAAAAGGTCATTAGTCATTCCAATCGAATGAGCCCTTTTCCAAGATTCTACGACAACTCCGAAATGAAGTGCCCTATGTTTATAAAAACGTGTACTATATTTGAAACCTGGATGGCTGCAGGGTGGGTGGGAGGGGGGGGGGGTTAATCGGTGACTATATAGTAATTATGAGGTAACCAAAAGACAGGAATGCATAAGGGCTGTTTTTTCACTCATCAATGTGCTAAGATCTTACATCTTTTGTCAAGAAACAATTAAAAGTGAAATCTTTGAACTAAGATCTTACATCTTTTGTCGTTTTGTTCAAACTTCTTTCATCATTCTACTCTGATAACAATGATGAGTATATCATCAAAGTTCTCTCATCATTGTTCTATATGGCAGAACAGTGGTTGTCTACACACTTTTTGCTAACATCAGTGAGTTATAAAATCTTAGAACAAAGATGAGTTAAAAAACGATAATCTTTGCAGAAAGATGTAAGATCTTAGATGTGAGATATTAGTGTTTAAAAACGGGCCTATAGTAGAAACAAACAATGAAAAAAAATGTATGTGTCGAGGGGGTATTTTCCGCCGGGGGGTGGGGGGTATTTTCTGCGGAGGGTATTTTCCGCGGGGGTACTGTCCGTGGTGTATTTTTCGCGGACGTATTTTCAGCGGGAGAGTACTTTCCGGTTTTTTCCGGGGGGTAAACACCTAAAACCTAAATCTTAGAATCAGCATGAAAAACCAATAATGTGTCAATTGTAGTCAAAATTCCTTTTTAATTTAAGTATAAATTTGCTTGTTTAATTTACTTCTTGTTTGTTTTAAGTTTTAATGTTACCCCATACTTATAGGTTGAATTTTGTCTGTTTAATTTATATATCTAGAAACCGCAAACAATATTTGTTTTTAAATATTATTAATGAATTGCTGAGATTAATGACTTAATGAAAAACTGCTACCGGTATTTACTGTTCACATGTTCACTTTTTTTTTTTATTACAATTTTGAAGTTTTTGCCGCAATATCAGCAATAAGTGTTTTCAGCTATGGTTTACAATCCAGTGCTCTGGCTCTAAAACCTAATCTGTAAAAGGCTTGATTTACTACGTGGATCCAAGCCCTACTTGAGCCTGAAACCGAAGCTAAAGCAAATTTTGACTCCCGAATTTTAGCAACGAAATTCCATTTTGTTTTTCCCCCAAAAATTCCCCGAATCTTGAAGACTTGTCCCCAAAAACTCCCCGATTTTTTAAGGCATGTCCCCGAATTTTAAGATTCAAGAGTGGAAGCTCTGCTTGATACACAGAAAGATGTTTTTGCGACTTTTGGACGCCGGAAGTGAAGTGTCTGTTTACAAAAAAAGGAAAATTGGTGACTGCTTGTCTGTCTCTTATCTCGACTATGCTGAACAGATCAGCGTGAAATAAAATATTTGTAGATGAAAGAATACAAACATATATACAAATACTGAATTGTACCATAATTCTGTAAAATGTACCATATTTTGTGGGATTGTACTAAATTGTACCATTAGAGGTAAAATATACCAAAATGGTACAATTGTACCACGTTTGGCATCATTGTATCTCATCCTTTATCATCTGACAGTAAAAATAGGGATTACAATTTTAAAAGTTTCGCGCGCTAAAGCTCTCTTGATTGGCTAGAAATGACATTTGAAACTAAATTTGTAGTTTTAGCTAAACACCGAATTTTACTTGTAAACGGTCGTTGCCTAGACATCGAATTCTTGCTAGATACGTGTCTAGACATGGGATTCTAGATAGACGCGTTTCTGAACGCCGCTTTAGATACAGTAACTGTTAGTATTTAAAGTATACATATAGTGTCTTCTGGCTTGTTCAAAATCCCCGACAACTTACCCTTAAAGGTCGCAATTAATAACATAAGTTGTTCTTGAGAAACTGCTTTGTTACCTTCTTGAAAGTCCATATCCTCATAGTTGGTTTTTATAATGTTTTGAATTTGAAAGTCCAAATGCTTATAGACTTTCCAATTAAAACCAATGCTGACCGGTTGTCCCGCACAAAAAAAGTATCCCTGAAGGATATATATCTTGTCGATCTGAAGTTACCTTTTATATCATAATACAAATATGTTTATAAATAAAACTGAAGAGTACATTGTTCTGGCTCATTTCTGTTCTTAAACAACAGGTTTTTTCCTTAGATACCTGACATTTCAAGATGCCTCGTATATCAAGGTATCTCATAAATTGGTAGACTTTGAGGTCCCTAGATAAAATCAAAAAGTTCGTGACAAAGAACTATAAGTAAGGAGCGACCCGGCTCAATGAAACTCTAAAAAAACGGAATTTTCATACCCATAGATATATAAAAGGAATCGGTTTTTTGTTTTGATTTTACATATGTAAGCTTTATTAAGTTTAGTCTTACCCATCATAAGTTACAAGCGTGAGAAATTTGCCTGATTTTCGAAAAAATGGGGAAACACCCCTTAGAAGTCACAAGTTCCTTATGAAAATCCCACCATCATGTTTAGCGTATCAGATAACCCTACTGTAGTGGTTTCAAGCTCCTATCTGCAAAACTGTGGAATTTCGGAATTTTTATTTTTTGCCAGAAGAAACATCAAGGATGCGTGTTTATTTTTGTTTATTTTTATGGATGATCGTATCGATCCAGTGGTCCTATAATATCGGGAAAGGGCTCATTTGAAAGGAAATTAAAAGTTTTAGTGCTTTTTTAAGTGACAAAAAAATTGAAGGGCAACTAGGCCCCCATCCACGCCCTTTTTTCTCAAAATCTTCCGATAAAGATTTGAGATAGCCATTTTGTTCAGCATTCAGCATAGTTGAAAGGCCAAATAAGTATGGCTTTGCACATATCATGACCCCCCCCCCCTCCACAGCCACTTGGAAAGGGTCTTTAAGTTACAAACTTTTCCCATTGTTTACGTATATTATTTGTTATTATTAGAAAGTATGGATACATTTTTCGGGTAGGGAAGGGGGAATTTTCTGCTGGTGGAATTTTCCGCGGGGATAATTTTCCATGGGGAGGGAAGTTTCCAGGGGGTGAATTTTTCAGAGGAAATTTTACACTGTGGGAATTTTCTAGAATTCCTATACAAAATTCTTCTTATGCCTTGCTTTATCTTTGCCGACTCAATTTTTCCCGTGGAGATGTTAAGCAGGTAAATGTTGCTCGTGGTAAATGTCCACAAAGCTTTAATTGTCTATAAAATAAATCCGTGAGGAGGAGAGATTTTTCCGTGGAGGTTTACTCAGATTTCCTGGCATTATTTAAAAAACGATCATAAATTAAATAAAAAAATAAGTTTTTTTTTTCAACTGAAAGTAACGAGCAACATTATCAAACAGTTCGTGGTAGCGAACTGTAAGTAGGGAGCGACCCGGATCAGTAGTAACCGAAACTGTAAAAAACAGAATTTTGGTACCAATAGATACATAAAAAAATCAGATTTTAATGCTGATTTCAAATATATAACTTTCATCAAGTTTAATCTTACAAAAGTTACGTGTCTGAGAAAATTTGGATGATTTTAGAAAAAATAGGGAAAGACCCCCTGAAAATTATAGAACCTTAATGAAAATCACACCATCAGATTCAGCGTATCAGAGAACCCTACTGTAGAGTTTCAAGCTCCTATCTGCAAAAATGTGGAATTTTCCATTTTTTATCAGAAGACAGATCACGGATGCGTGTTTTTTTTTTTCAGGGGTGATCGTATCGACCCAGTGGTCCTAGAATATCGTGGGAGGGCTCATTGGAGCGGAAATTGCTATGAAGGGGGTGCCGGATTTCCCATCATTATTTTTTTTTTAAATCAGAAATTAAATATACGAAAACAAGTGTTTCAACTGAAAGTATGGAGTAACATCAAAATTTAAAACGAGCAAAGAATATTAGCTATATGATTGGGCTTTTCTTCTAGTCAATGCCTTAGTCTTTAAGCCAAAGATTTTTTAACACTTCCATAAGAGCTTTTTATTCTAATTAACGGCCTTTGTGAGTAAGGGGTCATTTTTAAAGAATTGGAACAAAATTCGAACTTTAGCTTAAAGAGCAAGGTATTGACTAGGGTTACGTAAGTTAATTTGTAAATTACGTCAGAACCAAATTTAGAGACAGCCATTTAGCAAAAGAAAAGTAAAATTTTTATGCAAATTTTTTTTACTTATTCAATGACGATGAGACAAAATAAAAGCTGTATTAACTAAAAATCGATCAGAAATTGAATTAAAAAAAACAAGTTTTTTAAACTGAAAGTAAAAATCGACATTAAAACTTAAAACGAACAGAAATTATTCCGTATATAAAAGGGGCTGTCCCCTCCTCAACGCCTCGCTCTTTACGCTAAAGTTTGACTCTGTCTCACAACTTTATTTTTTAAAACAATAAAAAACTTTAGCGTAAAGAGCGAGGCGTTAAGGAGGGGACAGCCCTTCATATACAGAATAATTTCTGTTCGTTTTAAGTTTTAATGTCGCTCCTTACTTTCAGTTTAAAAAACTTGTTTTTGTTTATTTAATTAAAACTTAAAACGAACAGAAATTATTGCGTATATGAGGGGGGTTGCTCCGCCTCAACATCTGGCAAATGGGAGGGTGGGCGTGGGAGGAAGATTAGTTGTCCTCCAATCACTTTCCACTATTAAAAAGGTCATTAGTCATTCCAATCGAATGAGCCCTTTTCCAAGATTCTACGACAACTCCGATATGAAGTGCCCTATGTTTATAAAAACGAGTACTATATTTGAAACATGGATGGATGCAGGGATAGTGGGAGGAGGGGGGGGTTAATCTGTGAATATATAGTAATTATGAGGTAACCAAAAGAAAGGAATGTATAAGAGCTATTTTTTCACTCATTAATGTGCTAAGATCTTGCATCTTTTTTCAGAAAACGCTTAAAAGTGGAATCTTTGAACTAAGATCTTACATCTTTCGTCGTTATATGCAAACGTCTTTCATCATTCTGCTCTGAGAACAATGATGAGTATATCATCAAAGTTCTCTCATCATTGTTCTATATGGCAGAACAGTGGCGGTCTTCAGACTTTTTGCTAACATCAGTGAGCTGTAAGATCTTAGAACAAAGATTAGTTAAAAACAATAATCTTTTCAGAAAGATGTAAGATCTTAGATGTAAGATATTAGTGTTTAAAAACGGGCCTATAGTAGAAACAAACAATGAAAAAAAATGTATGTGTCGAGGGGGTATTTTCCGCCGGGGGGTGGGGGGTATTTTCTGCGGAGGGTATTTTCCGTGGAGGTATTGTCCGTGGGGTATTTTTCGCGTAATTTTTTTAAACGGGAGAGTATACTTTCCGGTTTTTTCCGTTGGGGAATTTTCCGGGGTGAAAGCACTTAAAACCTTAGAATCAGCATTAAAAACCAATAATGTGTCACTTGTAGTCAAAAGTTCTTTATAATTTAAGTATAAATTTGCTTGTTTAATTTACTTCTTGTTTGTTTTAAGTTTTAATGTTACCCCATATTTATAGATTCAATTTTGTCTATTTAATTTACATATCTAGAAACCGCAAACAATATTTGTTTTTAAATATTATTAATGAATTGCTGTTGTTAATGACTTAACGAAAAACAGCTACCGGTATTTAATGTTCACTTGTGTTCACTATTTTTTTTTACAATTTTGAAGTTTTTACTGCAATATCAGCAAAATGTCTTTTCAGCTATGGTTTCCAATCCCGTGCTCTGGCTCTAAAACCTAATCTGTAAAAGGCTTGGTTTACTACGCGGATCCAAGCCCTATTTGAGCCTGAAACCGAAGCTAAAGCAAATTTTGACTCCCGAATTTTAGCAACGAAATTCCATTTTGTTTTTCCCCCAAAAATTCCCCGAATCTTGAAGACTTGTCCCCAAAAACTCCCCGATTTTTTAAGGCATGTCCCCGAATTTTAAGATTCAAGAGTGGAAGCTCTGCTTGATACACAGAAAGATGTTTTTGCGACTTTTGGACGCCGGAAGTGAAGTGTCTGTTTACAAAAAAAGGAAAATTGGTGACTGCTTGTCTGTCTCTTATCTCGACTATGCTGAACAGATCAGCGTGAAATAAAATATTTGTAGATGAAAGAATACAAACATATATACAAATACTGAATTGTACCATAATTCTGTAAAATGTACCATATTTTGTGGGATTGTACTAAATTGTACCATTAGAGGTAAAATATACCAAAATGGTACAATTGTACCACGTTTGGCATCACTGTATCTCATCCTTTATCATCTGACAGTAAAAATAGGGATTACAATTTTAAAAGTTTCGCGCGCTAAAGCTCTCTTGATTGGCTAGAAATGACATTTGAAACTAAATTTGTAGTTTTAGCTAAACACCGAATTTTACTTGTAAACGGTCGTTGCCTAGACATCGAATTCTTGCTAGATACGTGTCTAGACACGGGATTCTAGATAGACGCGTTTCTGAACGCCGCTTTAGATACAGTAACTGTTAGTATTTAAAGTATACATATAGTGTCTTCTGGCTTGTTCAAAATCCCCGACAACTTACCCTTAAAGGTCGCAATTAATAACATAAGTTGTTCTTGAGAAACTGCTTTGTTACCTTCTTGAAAGTCCATATCCTCATAGTTGGTTTTTATAATGTTTTGAATTTGAAAGTCCAAATGCTTATAGACTTTCCAATTAAAACCAATGCTGACCGGTTGTCCCGCACAAAAAAAGTATCCCTGAAGGATATATATCTTGTCGATCTGAAGTTACCTTTTATATCATAATACAAATATGTTTATAAATAAAACTGAAGAGTACATTGTTCTGGCTCATTTCTGTTCTTAAACAACAGGTTTTTTCCTTAGATACCTGACATTTCAAGATGCCTCGTATATCAAGGTATCTCATAAATTGGTAGACTTTGAGGTCCCTAGATAAAATCAAAAAGTTCGTGACAAAGAACTATAAGTAAGGAGCGACCCGGCTCAATGAAACTCTAAAAAAACGGAATTTTCATACCCATAGATATATAAAAGGAATCGGTTTTTTGTTTTGATTTTACATATGTAAGCTTTATTAAGTTTAGTCTTACCCATCATAAGTTACAAGCGTGAGAAATTTGCCTGATTTTCGAAAAAATGGGGAAACACCCCTTAGAAGTCACAAGTTCCTTATGAAAATCCCACCATCATGTTTAGCGTATCAGATAACCCTACTGTAGTGGTTTCAAGCTCCTATCTGCAAAACTGTGGAATTTCGGAATTTTTATTTTTTGCCAGAAGAAACATCAAGGATGCGTGTTTATTTTTGTTTATTTTTATGGATGATCGTATCGATCCAGTGGTCCTATAATATCGGGAAAGGGCTCATTTGAAAGGAAATTAAAAGTTTTAGTGCTTTTTTAAGTGACAAAAAAATTGAAGGGCAACTAGGCCCCCATCCACGCCCTTTTTTCTCAAAATCTTCCGATAAAGATTTGAGATAGCCATTTTGTTCATCATTCAGCATAGTTGAAAGGCCAAATAAGTATGGCTTTGCACATATCATGACCCCCCCCCCCCCCCTCCACAGCCACTGGGAAAGGGTCTTTAAGTTACAAACTTTTCCCATTGTTTACGTATATTATTTGTTATTATTAGAAAGTATGGATACATTTTTCGGGTAGGGAAGGGGGAATTTTCTGCTGGTGTAATTTTCCACGGGGATAATTTTCCATGGGGAGGGAAGTTTCCAGGGGGTGAATTTTTCAGAGGAAATTTTACACTGTGGGAATTTGCTAGAATTCCTATACAAAATTCTTCTTTTGCCTTGCTTTATCTTTGCCGACTCAATTTTTCCCGTGGAGATGTTAAGCAGGTAAATGTTGCTCGTGGTAAATGTCCACAAAGCTTGAATTGTCTATAAAATAAATCCGTGAGGAGGAGAGATTTTTCCGTGGAGGTTTACTCAGATTTCCTGGCATTATTTAAAAAAACTATGAGAAATTAAATAAAAAAACAGGTTTTTTTTTCAACTGAAAGTAACGAGCAACATTATCAAACAGTTCGTGGTAACGAACTGTAAGTAAGGAGCGACCCGGCTCAATGGTAACAGAAACTCTAAAAAACGGAATTTTGATACCAATAGATACATAAAAAAAATCAGATTTTAATTCTGATTTCAAATATATAAGTTTCATCAACTTTAATCTTACCCATCAAAAGTTATGCGCCTGAGAAAATTGGGCTGATTTTCGAAAAAAGGGGGAAAGACCCCTAAAAATTATAGAACCTTAATGAAAATCACACCATCATATTCAGCGTATTAGAGAACCCTACTGTAGAGGTTTCAAGCTCATATCTACAAAAATGTGGAATTTTCCATTTTTTACCAGAATACAGATCAGGGATGCGTGTTTTTTTTTTTTTTCAGGGGTGATCGTATCGACCCAGTGGTCCTAGAATATAGTGGGAGGGCTCATTGGAGCGGAAATTGCTATGAAGGGGGTGCCGGATTTCCCATCATTATTTTTTTTTTAAATCAGAACTTAAATATAAAAAAACAAGTTTTTCAACTGAAAGTAAGGAGCAACATTAGAACTTAAAACGAACAAAAAATATTAGCTATATGATTGGGTTCACCTTCTAGTCAATGCCTGGCTCTTTAAGCCAAAGATTTTTTAGTACTTTAATAAGAGCTATATATTCTAATTAACGGCCTTTGTGACTAAGGGGTCATTTTTAAAGAATTGGAACAAAATTCGAACTTTAGCTTAAAGAGCAAGGTATTGACTAGGGTTACGTAAGTTAATTTGTAAATTACGTCAGAACCAAATTTAGAGACAGCCATTTAGCAAAAGAAAAGTAAAATTTTTATGCAAATTTTGTTTACTTATTCAATGACGGTGAGCCAAAATAAAAGCTGCTTTAACTAAAAAACGATCAGAAATTAAATAAAAAAACAAGTTTTTTAAACTGAAAGTAAGGAGCGACATTAAAACTTAAAACGAACAGAAATTATTCCGTATATGAAAGGGGCTGTCCCCTCCTCAACGCCTCGCTCTTTAAGCTAAAGTTTGACTCTGTCTCACAACTTTATTTTTTAAAACAATAAAAAACTTTAGCGTAAAGAGCGAGGCGTTAAGGAGGGGACAGCCCCTTTCATATACAGAATAATTTCTGTTCGTTTTAAGTTTTAATGTCGCTCCTTACTTTCAGTTTAAAAAACTAGTTTTTGTTTATTTAATTAAAACTTAAAACGAACAGAAATTATTCCGTATATGAGGGGGGTTGCTCCGCCTCAACATCTGGCTCTTTATGCTAAAGTTTGAATTCTCTTCCAATTCTTTAAGAACGACTCCTGAAATACTATGTTTGTTTAATTAGAACAATAAGCTTTTTTTTAACAGCACTAAACAACTTTAGCCTAAAGAGCGAGGTGTTGAGGAGGAGAAACCCCCCTCATATACGTAATAATTTCTGTTCATTTTAAGTTTTAGTGCTGCTCCTTACTTTCAGTTGAAAAAAACCTGTTTATTTTACTTAGTTATAATACAGGACGATGACTCTATTGAAGCTTGGCTGAAAAAGAAAAAGCTGGGACATGCTAATGATATTTCCGCCCTTGAAATTGCATATTTTCATAAATCTCTCTTATCTGGTTTACTTTGACTGTTAAAATGATAGTAGTTACCACTAAATCTTAAAAGTGGAACTTCGGAAATAATAGTGAAACAAGAATAGCTGATATTTGGTGTCTTGTATTGAATAAATTGAAGCGACTTACATTCCGTTCCTGCAGAAACAAAAATTTTGTCCTGTAAAAACAAAATTGGAGAGCTGCAGTTTTAGACTTTTCAAGAATAAGCCAATCCTCTTCTTTTGGTCTGTTGTATTCTTTTATGTGGTTTTATTTTTCGTGGCTATTTTTGACACCTAGTGAGTTAATTTTTGGCTTGTGTTTTCGCAGAGAATTTAAATAAGCCCGATAATGATAAGGCGAAGAACTGGTTGAAATATTGCCAAATCCTAACGATTGATGCCTGTTAATCTATTGCTGCATCTGAGTTTAACCATCCCCCCATTCCACTTAAAGAAAGTAAAGACTTTCTTGTCCGATAGCTCCTTTTAAAGAAAATCTGATTTCATCACAAGTAAACTCCTAAATAGTTCGTATGTATTTTTAATAGAGATTTTAATTTGATTTAATACTTAAATTTTCGTTGAACATAATCTAATTAACCTAAATTAATAAAAAAAATCAAGTAGCAGTCATAAAAATCTATTTTAATCATATTTATTTTTAAAATATAAGCGTGAAACCCTTATAAATGCGAGTAACAGTCGCGGAAATTGGCACTGGAGATGCTATGCTAATTTTTATTTTAGTTTTCCAATCTATTTGTCTTTTTTATTTGCTTGGAAATTTATTAGTGTGCATATGAAATAAAGAGTAATTCACGGTCTTATGTTTACAACATATATTTAAATTTGAAGCAGATAGAAAAACATGCATTGCAGTTATATACATTAGAGTATCTCTATTTATGCTATTTTACTAGTAAAAATTGATGTTTTCTTGTACCCCTCTTCCCACCCAACCCCAAAAAAGGGGTGAATATTACGATGACCTACTGTTTTATGGAGTCGGTGGGATTTTAAAAGGGTTGATATCTCCAGATTTTTTCTTACTTTTTTCTTAGGTTAATGACGCTTATGATCCACTTGTTGTGAATTTGCTATAAAAAATTGCGTTGACGTTTTTGGTGAAGTTAATTTCCTTTTATAATTCTTTGTCTTTCAAGGGAAATACAGCTTTTGGCATGTTCAGACATCAGAAAATGCAGCTGATTAAGTCAGTGAAACGTTAAAGTTGAGAATTTATGACGCCATGTATTCTGGGGTTTATATAACTTCTGGGGTTTCTCGAGTGAAACCTTTGCAGGGGTTGCTTATTATTTGTTTATCTTGAATTTATATAATTTCTACTCAACTAATTTTTATTCAACTAATTCTGTTAGAAGTGCAAACTATTTGAAAAATTACACCTTTATAAAAAAAGACCCTATCTTAAACTTTGAATCCTATTATTGACTCTACGTGGAAGTAAGGGACATGCTAAACCTGGAAACTTCTGCAGCGGTAGTAGAGTTCTAGGAAGCACAGCTTGACTCTCCCTTCTTATGTGGCTCGGGAAATCCGTCAGTGAACCTTGAAGTTGTGATGGGGTGTAAACATCGTGAAGCTTCAGTGGGGTGTAAACACCGAGCAAGGTGATGGCTAGCGTGCGGGAGGGTGACCTTCAGGAGTGGCGCCTCTTAAGGAAATTGTTGCCTAGTTTAAGACACAGCATTAACACCGGATTTTGTCTGATGGATAATTCTCATGGGTTTGGTCTGTTTTGGTGGACTTTTCGGGCTGTGAAATCTGTCCTAACTAATTTATCTACTATGGGATGCATCAGCGTAGTAATATTTTACTTGTAGGCCCGAATTATAGAGAGTCTGGGATAATAGGCTTGATATTGTTTTTCAGGATTTCGACTCTTCTTTATAGAAGAGCATTGCCAATTTCTGAAAACCATGTTGTGACCAAGATGTGCCTAGGATTGCACAAGGCCTCCATTCGCTTGGAGGTCACAGGGACTTCGTATTGCGCGGTTCTAAGCAAGCTTAAGTACTTCGTGTACACTTAAGAAGTTGTGTCAGTTTCCGTCCTGCACTGGTTCTGGGGCCATCGGTTTTTCTGAAGTCAAAACAATTTCAATGATTTAAAGAATATGAAAATTATAACTTGTGGAATGTTACAACATTAAAAGATATCTATCGTATCGACATTTTGACTAACGAATTTAGACACTTCGAACTGCACTTATTAAGAGTTTTAGAAACTCATACCCTAGGGGTTGGATACAGGAAATTAGGTTATATAAAATTTATTTACTCAGGCAGGAAGGATAAATTACTTAGAAGTAAAATACGTAGACAGGGATTAGGGCTCATAATAAATAAGAAAACAGCTAAGTCTCGTTTAAGTTGGGATGCTATTAATAATAGAATGCTAGTTACGTACCTATGACAAAAAAGTTCAGGGTATCATTCATAGTCGTATATGACCCCGTAGAGTCAACTGACGAAGATAGTAGTGACCGATGAATTTGGGATAGATGGTATTCTTGCGTAGGAAAGTTTGGTGTAGGAAAAGAAAAGAGCAATGGCTACAGGCCGCTGTATGACGCAAATATGACAATCTATTTATAACCAATACATTTTTTAGTCATAAAATAGCCCATAAGTTAATAAGATATTTGAATAAGTAAGACAGTTAACCATATTGAGTATGTTATTGAAATTCATATATAGTGGCAAGGGCTGATTTGGACTGAAATGACATCATACAGTAAAAAATATGATGTCATTAACGCTAAATGTGAATATACTACTGACACATACGTCATCAACACTATATATAAATGAGCTTTTGCAAGTACAGATGTAAGTTTAAAGAAATTAAGTAATGAGAGAAGATAAAAAAAAGTTATACAGAAGTGACGATTGTAATCTAGAATCATCTCTAGATAACTGTGTTTCTAAGGTTATAAACTCAACTTATGGGCGAAAAAGTGCGACATATTCTAGCGTGACAGAAGTTCGAAACCGAACGAAGACTCGGAAGGCAAGTTTTGTAAATGCGGGTGCATCAGTACCTGTCGAGGCAGAAAGTATTTTCACCAGATTAAAGTCAAGAAAAAGGAGTAACCAAGATCCCAGCAAAGCTGTAAATTTGAAAAAACAGAAAACTCGTGACTCAAGCGTTGAAACTTTGAGCCCGTCAGTGCCTGTTACTGCAGCGAAGCCCTCTGTTCAAAATATTTCTAAATTGAGTGTTATAGACACGGGTGCATCAGTACCTGTCGAAGCAGAAAGTATTTCCACCAGATTAAAGTCAAGAAAAAGGAGTAACCAAGGTCCCAGCAAAGCTGTAAATTTGAAAAAACAGAAAACTCGTGACTCAAGTGTTGAAACTTTGAGCACGTCAGCACCTGTTACTGCAGCGAAGCCCTCTGTTCAAAATATTTCTAAATTGAGTGTTATAGACACGAGTGTATCAGTACCTATCGAAGCAGAAAGTATTTCCACCAGATTAAAGTCAAGAAAAAGGAGTAACCAGGGTCCCAGCAAAGCTGTAAATTTGAAAAGAAGGAAAACTCGTGACTCGAGCGTTGAAACTTTGAGCGCGTCAGCACCTGTTACTGTTGAAGGTTTTTTGGAAAAACAGTCAAGAAGGATGATCCTGCGTGTTCAGACTTCAGAAGGAACAAAGCGTTTTGAAATTGACTCAGATGCTTCAACCAAGAGGCTTTATGAAATGGTTTATGATTCTTTTGGTTTGAAGAGTTTCAGTTTTATTATTTGTAAGGATAGGAGATTCCCAGAATCATCAGAAATTAAGTCAACCCTTTTTCGAAACATAACGAGCTACAATTTACAAAATGGTGAATTATTATTTATAGTCCCAATCAATAATGTAACTCTTTTTGAGTCTGTGTCCAAAAGTGAAGCACCTAAGCCAGTGCAGTCCTCTGTTCCAAACATTTCTAAATTGTGTGTCGGGATTGCTTTACCACCTGTGAAAAAAAATGTTTTAGAAGATGAAGTTGATAGGATATTGGAACGTGAGACAGGAAGGATTGAAAGGGGTCGAGATGCATTCTGTCAACATGGGGGAAATTCTCGTTGTATTCGATGTTCGGCCCTTGAGCCCTTTGATGAAAAATATTTATCTGACCACAACATCAAACACATGTCATTCCATGCCAGCTTAAGGAAACTTGGAAGTGCTGCTGATCGGGGAAAATATGCTCAGCTGGATGATATCATGTGCACACCGAAACCAGGTTGTCTGAATCATCCGCCAGACTTGACAGGAGCATGTTCAATATGTCGACCCGGTTCAATGACACTTAAACGACAGCTGTATCGACATGTAGATAATGTTGAATTTGAAAATCCTCAAATTGTGGAAAGATTTTTGAACTATTGGAGAGCTACTGGTAATCAAAGAGTAGGCCATTTATATGGATGGTATAAGCCACACAAAGATGTACCTTTGGGTATAAAAACTGTTGTAGCAGCTATATATGAACCACCTCAACAAAACCGTAGAGCAGGTATAAAGTTTCTGGATGATCCTATGGAAGAAACAGTACACAGTGTTGCCAAAGAATTTGGATTGGAAAGAGTTGGTTGGATTTTCACTGACTTAGAAACAGAAGATCCCCAAAAGGGAACAGTAAAAAATTTCCGAAATAAAGAAACATTCTTTTTATCAGCTCAGGAATGTATACTTGCTGGAAAATTGCAAGCAAAACATCCAAATCCTTGTAAATATTCATCTGAAGGAAGGGTGGGATCGAAATTCACAACTGTGTGTGTTACAGGAGATGAAAATAATCAGATTCAGATGGAGGGTTACCAGGTCTCTAATCAGTGCATGTCATTAGCAAGAGATAATGTCCTCATCCCCACAAAAGACGCCCCTGAATTAGGATATATAAGGGACCCTGAAAAGAACCAATACATCCCCGATGTTTTTTATATGGAAAAAAATGAATATGGGAACGAAACATCAAAAACTGCTCGACCTTTCCCTGTTGAATATCTTTTGGTGGATGTTCCTGTGGCCACTCCTTTAGAGCCTGTTTACACTTTTCATGTTCCAAAACAGGGATCCTCATTCTCTGTGGAAAATAGATCAGACATCGGTGAAACTCAAGATCTATTGTCATTGCAGAGTTATTTAAAACAGTTCGAGCCGAGAAAATTTTTAGAAGCTGCTTCAGATTTTCATTTCCTAACCTATGTAACTTCTATCGACTTTTTGCCAATTAAGGAAAATATAAAACCTTTAATCGATGCTATCAAAGCTAAGGACATGCTACAAGCTTACCATTGGCGAGAGGAACAGCCGTGGGCTACGCTTGAACAATTGTTCTGCTAGCTCTAGTTCCACTGCTTTGTTCAGTAGTTCACATAGTATACAGAATATACAGTATCGACAAAGGCTATACTCTCCGTAAAAAAAAAAAAAAAAAAAAAAAAAAAAAAAAAAAAAATTGTACAACAGATTTAAAACCACACAAGATTCATACTCCGCCTTCACGCACGCGCAATGAAAATTGTTTCCAATCTACACATCACGATGAGCTTATCGAAACTGAACTAAGGTTATGACGTATATTGCCAGGGACGATACGCGCGGTATCAAATGCATATCGTGTTTGGAAAAAGAAGACGCTACAGTCTACGGTGAGTAGTCTAGTAACTGGATTATGTAGTATGTTGCGGGTAGTGTAACTATGAAGTGATTTATTTTCTCTGTACATCAAGAAGGAAACGGAGAAAAGCTACCCACTAGAGGGGAGTATTTTTAAAATGTAAAATTGAAATAAAAAGCATTTCTGACGCTCAATATAAGTGTCTTTGGCCAAATTGAGTTATATTTTTTAACTAAGCATATAGTTGGAAAGTTTATGCTCGATTTTAATAGTGTGGCTCTTGGATAATTAGTAACGGTTTTGCGAGTTTTGCAATCGTGACGATTCCTTTTTTTATTTATGAGGTGTGGTGTCAAATTCTGGGATTTTAGCATAAAACTGGTCTGTCGTTTTTTTTTTATAATTCTAATTTTCTTGAATTTTATAAGATTGAGCAAAAGCTAAGAAAGTAGTCGCATGAAAATACAATTTAATTTTATTTTCTTTTTACTGAAATTAAAAGGAAAATTTATCTGCACCAGCATTTATCCTCTTCTGTGACAATTTTCTCTCTTCTTTACACAAATCAGATATTTTCTGAGTCAATTTACTTGGGTTACCTGAGTTAACGTAGGAAGTTGATCTCACAAATTATTACTGGCCGTACATTGCTATTAGTGAAAGAAAGAGACTAAATTCCGGCCACACACCTTTTTGACTCTGTAGTTACTGTATCATAATTACTTTTATTTTAACTGAATATGTTTTAACATTAGAGCCCTCCACTTCAAAGAATTACCTTCTGCTTCAATTCTGCATCTACCTCAAGAGACAGGGAGGGCACCAAGAAGTTATCGCCAATCATTCCTCCAATTTGCTGCTGCAACAATGTCTCCGCATTGAGACTGAAAAGTGTGGCGGTTTTACAAATTGTTGGGGTTGGTGTGTATAAGGATATTTTTTGCCTATCTTGACCAGACCCCTGTGGTTGCCAGAACAGCCATTGGGGATTTGCTAGCCTCCGCAGCCAGTGGGCATTTAAGGTTCTTTGTAGGAAAATGTTTCTGATTGTGTAAATTCAGCCTTCACTATCTAGGTTTAGTTGCCAAGTTTCAGCTTCGTAGAGTAGAACTAGTACAACATTACTATTGAAAAGTCGCAAAATTTCTGTGACCTCCAGTCTCTTCGGAGTATTTTGAAAGCTTCATTATCTTGACTATTGTGAGCACTTCTTTTGAATTTGACCTAACGTTCTCAATAATGCTGCCAAGCTATTTGGAGTGGATTACCTACTCTATATGCTACGTTCCATGAGTTCTACTTATAGATTAATTTTGTTGTTACCACACTTTTTCGTACAGTGCCAAGACCATTGAGACAAGCTTTCGCAAAACTCACAGTACAAGAGCATTTTCTCGAAGGTTTGGTGGTCAACTGAATCAAATGCTTTTTTGAAGTCAACAAAAGGTATATAGATTTTCATGCATCATCCTCTAACGTTAGCAATCGGAGATTGAATATCAGGCCTACCCATAGGTGATTAGGTCTGAAGCATTTAACGGATTTTCGGTTACTATAAGTAAATAACCTTTATTCACACGATTTTAGTAGCGTCAAAGGAGAATTCGCCTTTTTAAAAGAAAAAAAATGTATCTTCTGTAAAATCAAGCGACCTTAGTTATGTTAAACTGTCAGATTCAGCATATCAGGCAACCCTGCTATAGAGGTTTCAAGAAAAATTCTTGTTAACTAGATAGATGGATAGATGTATTTAGTATTCATTCAACAAACATAAAATCATATATAGAAAAAAATGCCTAATGGCATATTTAAGCCACCATATCTTGTATCCATAGTAACTTCTCCTCGCGGATAAAATTATTAGTATTATGTTGGGTTTATATAATGACCCCCTGGGTGCTTCTAAAACCTGAAAGAATAGTTTCAGGTCCATTGCGATGTATGACATGGCTGTATCCTCTCTCCTGTGGTTCTTACTAACCTTATTAACTACATGCTTAGGACATGTCACTTTTTGGAGAGATTCTGTTCAATGAGAGCCGCATTGTCTTTGATGGGATTTTGCTTATGACATTGGACTTCTTTCTCATCAAGGAGGCACACTTGTGCCTCTATAAAGAGGCGACCCACCACAATGTTAAGCGATTTCAGGTCCTAGAGGTCGCAGAGAGACGGCGGTAATTGCATTTTGTAGCCCAAGCTCAAACTAAGAAACTTGCAAAATTTCATCCTCCTCCGACTTTATCTTCATGGGGTAAACTGGGCCGGAAGTTTGGACCCTCACACCACAGCCCCCCTTTAACGTTGTCCGATTGGGCTGAAATTTAGAGGTTAAGCTTTCCTAGGGCCCGGGAGCTTATCCTCAAAATTTCAGCTCAATCCGATCACTCCTTCCCTGTTTTCAAAAAACCAAATATAGCCACTTAAAATTCATCTCTTTTTTTTTTCTTAGCCACGCCTACAGGCCACAGTTGGCAACGGATCCGGTTGAATGAGGACTCATTCGAAGCAGAATTCGACCTGTTAGGGCCTTTTGATATTTTCAGACCGAAAAAATTATCCCCCGAATTTACATTTACGAAAAACCTCGTTTTCCTATATTAGCCCATGTTAATTTTTCCCTCCACAACCCCCCCGGTCACGTTGTCTGATCGGGCTGAAATTTAGAGGTTAAGCTGTCCTGGGGCCTGGGAGCTTATCGTCGAAATTTCAGCTCAATCTGATCACTCCTTCCCTGTTTTCCAAAAACCACATATCAAGATTTTTGGGAATTTGCTTGCGTCGAAAATACCTTCTATTTGCTAAACAACAATTACTATTGTGTTTGTATAGTCCAGCGGCTGAGACTTCAGACTTTCAGGCGGAAAACTCGGGTTCGATTCACCATCAGAGCAACTTTTTTATATACTTTGAAAAGAAACTCAGTTTCTTTTTTAAATTATTTGAAAAAAATTACGTTTTCTAAAGAGTTAAAGAGGCTGAGTTACAAGGTCGACCCTTAAAACGTACAGGGATTAGGAGGCACAGTTGGGGGGCTGTTAAAGAGGCTGAGTCACAAGTTCGAACCTTAAAACGTACAGGGATTAGGAGGCACCCTGTACGACGTGATTTGAGTATTCAGGAATTAAAAGCCTTAACACAAGAATGTTCAAGAGCGGGGGGTTTGGGGGGCGGCAGCCCCCAACTTTAACTCCTGACACGATCAGCTAACAGTTAGTCAAGCAATAATAAGTAATAAACTGTACAAAAACGTGCAGAAATTATTTGAAAAAAACTACGTTTTCTAAAGAGTTAAAGAGGCTGAGTTACAAGGTCGAACCTTAAAACGTACAGGGATTAGGAGGCACAGTTGGGGGCTACCACCCCCAAACCCCCGCTTTCGCAGCCTTTAAATATAAAAAAAAATTCTTTAAACTGAAAGTAAGGAGCGACATTAAAACTTAAAAAGAACAGAAATTATTCCGTATATGAAAGAGGCTGTGCCCTCCTCAACGCCTCGCTCTTTACGCTAAAGTTTTTATTGTTTAAAAAAAGAGTTGTGAGAAAGTCAAACTTTAGCGTAAAGAGCGAGGCGTTGAGGAGGGCACAGCCTCTTTCATATACGGAATAATTTCTGTTCTTTTTAAGTTTTAATGTCGCTCCTTACTTTCAGTTTAAAGAAATTTTTTTTATATTTAAAGGCTGCGAAAGCGGGGGTTTGGGGGTGGTAGCCCCCCAACTGTGCCTCCTAATCCCTGTACGTTTTAAGGTTCGACCTTGTAACTCAGCCTCTTTAACTCTTTAGAAAACGTAGTTTTTTTCAAATAATGTAAGAGAAGGCTTATAGCAAAGCATCGCTGTACTCTCCAAGTGCAGCCAAGGGACTTGGATTGTCAATCAGTACCCACAAGATGAAGGGTCATGCGGAACAACGTCAATACAATGCTGGGCTGGCCACTGAATGCTGGTTCCGATGAGATAGAAGAAGTTGCAGAATTTAAGCATCTTGGAAGACTCGCAAATTCTGACGGAGGTCTGGATCGCAAAATCACAAGAACTTTAAACGTTTTCTCTTTTGTAAATTTAAGAAATGCAAAATTGCTGAGACTTTCAGGAGCAAATATCAATGTATATCTAGCTATTAATCTTCATTTTACTATATTTTTTCATTATTCTTGGTTAACATGATTTTTTTTCTTTTTTTTTTGTGTTATGACAAATAAAGTACACAGCTCGAAATAAGATTGTTTTCTATCAAGTGCAATTGAAGTTCTGGTTTTTAACAAGATATAGGGGCGTGAGCCCTACTTCTGTTTTTGATAGTTTCGACTCTTTTTAAGATCAACGTGATAATTTTTCATAATTTCTGTTCGTTTTTGGGTTACACTTATTTATTTGTAATTCATGTTATTTTAAACCTCAAATTACTATTTGACTTTATTTCAGCTCTTCTAGGGTTTAATGTATCTCTTTACCTTTCTTTAATGTATCTCTATCCATCAATGACATAGATGTATGTAGCACCTTCTGTTTATTTTATATTAATGCTAATCTGATCCTGCATAACCATTTCTAATTATTTTGCAAACCATACCTGTAAGGATAATTACAGAAGCTGCTCCACCAATGGCCAACTGTTTATTATTTGGAGCTGATTTACAATTGTAAATAATAGAAAATAGGCGCTAGCGTACATTATTTCAGCTTGGCTTATTTCCAGAAAATTTAGAAAAAAAATAAATCATCACAGTTGGCTCCTAACCCTAGTTCTTGACTAGGAGTTTCTTCTCCATTCGATAGAGGCTTTCCTTCATCGCTTTTCCCTCCTTGTGCTTTACCAGACTGTTTTTGTGTCAATATAGCCTACTACTCCCTAGTTTTTCTGTTAAATAGTTACTTAAAGCGAGACCATATTAAATAGTGATATTTTTCGTAATGAACATTGTACTTGTTGCCTGTAAGTGTGTCTTCTGAGCTTGAAGACCAGTCTTGAAGATCTCCCTTTGATGTCATAAATGGCCATTTGCTTCTTCTAGAGCACCAGGAGATGTTGGCTGTGATTTTGTTTGGGCCCCTTCTACGTGGATACGACAATTTCCTTTTTTATTAACAGTTGTAGGAGCGTCTAATATTTTTTGGCTTCTTCGTTGGCTATGTATGCTTTTCCTATATCATTAACTGTTTTACTTCGATCTGTAGTATACTTTAACTGAAATAATATCCTCTTGGAGTCGTCTCTCGTAGTTGCCTCTTTGAAAGAGTCTTCTCGTTTTTGTAAAGATTTTACCCACTTGAGCTCAGTGGCTTTCAAATTCTGTATCGTTTGATGACTTTCACCGTTCATTTCTGCCTGACATAATATTTTTGAGTGAGCCTGATCATGCATATGACAATCTTCTTTTTTATTAGCAGTCGTAGGAGCCTCCATTATTTTCTTGGCTTCTTTGTGGAATACACACTGTTTTCCTGCATCGTTTGTTTTTTTGTTTCTATCTGTAGGATACTTTAACTGGAATTGTATTCTCTAGGAGCGTTCACTCATAGTTATCTCTTTGGGAAAGTCTTCTTGTTTTTCCAAAGATTTTACCCAATTGGGTTCAGCCTGTTTTAAATTCTGCATCCTTTGATGATATGCACCTTCCATTTCTCACTGCTATATTTTTCAAATAGGGCAGTTCTGCAGAAAAAACTTTGTTTGCTAATTCCATGTTTGGTTGATCATGTATTTTAACCTGTTTAGCCTCAACCTCAGCTTAGCCTCAGGCTAAACTCCACTCTGTCGTTGTTCATATATTCCCTGTCCTTTCTTGTAATTGCAGTTCTTCCTCTGAAACAATGTTTTTTTTGCCATTGTCATCTTTATTTACCTGGTCATCATCTCTAATTTCAACAGCTGATCAATAGTTCCTGAATTGATTGAAGATCCTTGCATGTTGCTATGTGTCGTGCCTTGTGCATTGTCTTCACTAATCACTAAACTTGCTACAACTCCTTGGTTCTCTGAAAGTAATTCACCCAAGTGATCGTTACTTGGATGATCCTGAACTCCCTTTTTATCAGCAATACCGGCGCTAATTTCCCTTTGTATTACACTTTTCAGCTTTTTTATATTGTCACGTCAAATTCTAACATAAAAGCAGGATAAAATGGGTCATCAGAAATGGTTTCAGTCTTACTTGCTTCAGTTGCTTTATTTGAAGAACCAAGATTTTTCAAGGATTTTGTTGCTTCTTCAAGTTTTGATTTATCACCCACTTTCTTTTTTCCTTTTTCATCATGTAACTTGTCTGAAAACGAAAATTACCTCTGAGGCTTCAATTCACATCTGTTTTTGCTTGAGTTCATTGTATTTAAGTGTGTAGTTTTAATGATGAAATTCTCCTTATATGTGATTAAGCAAAAGAAAAAACAAGTTTTTTTTAAACAAAAGTAAAGAGCGGAAATATGTCTAAAGCAGAGTAAAAAAAGGAACAGACATTATAATGATTAATCAACAAACAGTTAAACGAAACGACTTGATAAAAATGAAACTATAATTTACACAAAATTTATATTTTAGAATTTACACAAAATCAAAACTGATATTCAACTATAACTCAAAACGAACAGAAATTACTAGATAAATTAACGAGGAAGTCTTTTAAGCGTAAAACTACCATAAATCACCATCAATAAATAAATGAAACTCAAAACGAACAGAAATTACAGTAAATAACCAATTCAAACTCAAAACGAGCAAAAATTAACATGAGCAGTGCTGACAACCCCATTTCTTTTCAAGACCAGAACATAATTTGCACTTTACTGAAAAAATGACTGTGGATTGCCAGTTTAACATACACATACTGATACAAATTCCTTAAAATTTTAATAATGATTCATTTATTAAAGTTAAAATTTAAAAACATTTTGTTTATTTAAATCATACAATAAATAACCGAGTCAAAGTCAAAACGAGCAAAAATTAAGATGAGTAAGGCTGACAACCCCCATACCTTCTCAACACCAGAACATAATTTGCACTTTGCTGAAAACAACATACATTTGAAATATTTTAACTTTGTTTTTACTTGTTTAAAATGTTTTTACTAGATATATGAAGGGGAAAGTCTTCCCTTTTGCCCTCCAGTTACAGCGCGAGTCTCATTCGCGCTTTACTGAAAGCAATATCTATTTTAATTTTTTTTTCTCTTTTATCATTAATTTTCAATTTTGTATAGTTCCATCAGGGTGACATGAATTGAAGTTCCATTAATACTTCTTCATTGCGAACACATTCCTTTAAAATGCATAAAGGAGCAGAATAGGTGTCATTAATATACGTCACTCCAAAGAATAAAATTTATTTCTTTAAAAAATAGACTAATCATTTTCAAAAGGCAATTGAGGAACTATTGCTCTATGTGCTTAAATGAAATAAAAACTGAAAGAAGAATTTAGCCATAAAACTGTTTTTTTAAACCCCAAGTCATGTTAATTTTTGCTCGTTTTGAGATTGACTCGATTATTTATTGTAATTTCTGTTCGTTTTGTCGTATCAGTAGGGTATCTCAGTTTCTGGGCAAGTTTAGTCTAACTAAGCATCGAATTCAAAGAACAAACAGCTTGAGTTTGTCTTGCCAAAAAAGGAAAGCACAAAAATGTAATGGCTAGCATTAAAATCGGACATCAAAGTAGAAACAAAATCGTTAATCCGTTTTTCGCCTGTTTAATTCGTTTATCAAAGGAGAGAAGAAAGTTCAACGTGCGAAGAGAAGGTTAATTTAAATAAAGCTTAAGCATAAAAAAAGGTGAAGTTAGTCAAATGAACAAAGAAGCCAAAGTCAGACCCAGATAGATCAACCGAGTCAACGCCATCTAGCTCATCTCATAAGAGGGGAGAGAGCCAAGACTAGATTGGTCAGGGGTCCGGTCTGATACCTGCTAAAAGTTTGTTTGTTTATTTACTTGCCAAATTCATGGACTTTTTCCGCAATTTGTTAGTGAACAGGGAAGTGAAATCTGCACCTAAATCAAGATTGGGAATCGCCTCTTCGATTCGAAAAAAAAACTTAACATTGGGCTCTTAGTTCTGCCTTAAACAAAACATTAATATCGATTTCGGTATGCAAGTTTGAATCAATACAGTATATTGTGACTAAAATGCGTTCAAAGATGATTTCCAATAAGTGGCTTGAGCTTTTTAAAAGAAAGATATACAAAAAAACAAAACAAAAAAAAAACAAATCCTCGCCGTTGTGCAAAGTAGTATGAAGATAAAACCAGTTGTTAATTAGTCTAAAAATGCACCATCGTTGAATATTGTAAACAGGGATGGTGTCAATATTTTTAGTTGATGATGGTCTCTTAATTTTTTTTTTATGTTAAATACATATGTTTTTACTAATTTTATTTTTAAGGCAACGTTCATCTTGGCAGTGCCAGCTATCCGATCGGTTGGAATCGTGACTATCAAAGTTTTTTAATCACTGATCATACTTGGAAATGCAGCCGAGAATCCAGCAATTTAGGAAACGACATTTCCTGCGTAAAAGTTCCGTTTTTAGACTGTCAAATTTTAGAATTTTAGTCATTCTATTTGAAATTAAAAGCAAAATTGCTTGTGTAAAATACAATAAGTTCGACCGGCTAAAGCAATTTTAATAGCCAGAGTTTTTGGCTCAAAAGTGTAATTTTAAACTCATGAGTCCACAAAAAATTGGGAAAACCTAGCAGGCCGAACTTTGCGCTTTTGGCTCGGAGAAATTCAATTAAATTACCTAATTTATATTTTCATTATATAAAAGAAATTTCTTTATATATCCTCCCTTTTATTTGAATTTCCAATCGATTTCACTTAAAGACCCAATAAAAAAAAAAAAAAAAAAAAAAAAAAAAAGTGAAAAATGAGCATAATAGATGTAATTACAGCCACACACACAATTTTAGAAATGTTCTAAAAAGTAAGTTAAAATTTACCAATTACTGGATATTCTGGGCTTCAAATAAACCGTTGTGTGGGAGAATCATTTGGCGTTGGGGACTTGACAATTAATATCCCAATGGCTGTGTTTTGTAAGTTGAAATCTTTTCTTAAATTTTGATTTTTAAGAGACTGGGGCCTGAAACTGTCCATACAGAGACAGGGATTACCCCTAATTGTCCTATGTGTTCATATTGCTCCTAAACACAGAAAGAGCCGAACTAATTCGATATTGTAGAAATTCTGCAGGTTTATTCAACCGGCATAGTCGGTAAAATCGTTTGGCAGTAACAAAATTTCGAAGGAAGTACCGAAAATAGAAAGAATTACCTGAAAAACACAAGAATTCGTAAGGATTACCTTGACATCTCCACGCGAAAAATCGAGTCGGCAAAGAGAAAGGGAAACAGAAAAAGATCTTCATATAGGAATTCTGGCAAATTCCCCCAGTGTAAAATTCACTCCCCCTGGAAAATTCTCCCCGTAAGAAATCCTTTAGCAGAAAATTTGCCCCCCCCACCCTAAAAATGTATGCATACTTCCCAATAACAAATACTATACGTAAAAAATGGGAACATTTTTAAAACTCAGACCTTTCCCTAGGGGCTGTGGGGGGTCGTGTTATTTCCAAGGCATAGTTATTTGTTCTTTCAACTATGGTGAACAAAATGGCTATCTCAGGATTTTGATCGGACGATTTTGAGAAAAAAGGGGCGTGTGAGGGGGCCTAGTTGCCCTCCAATGTTTATGGTCACTTGAAAAGGGCACTAGAACTTTTGATTTTATTTCCAATGAACCCTCTCCCGATTTTCTAGGACCACTGGGTCGATATGATAACCCCTGGAAAAAAAAAAAAAAATGAACACGCATCTGTGGTCTTTCTTCTGGCAAAAAAAAACACAACAAAATTCCACATTTTTGCAGATAGGAGCTTGAAAACTCTACAGTAGGGTTCTCTGACACGTTGAATCTAATGGTGTGATTTTCATTAAGATTCTCTGACTTTTAGGGTTTTTCTCCTTTTTCGACAGTCAGGGAAATTTTCTCAGGCTCGTAGCCTTTGATGGGTAACCAATTCTTTTGATATATCTATTGAAACCAAAATTCCATTTTTTAGTGTTTCGGTTACTATTGAGCCGAGTCGCTCCTTACTCACTGTCCGTTACCATAAACTGTTTGATTCTAGTACGTTTTAAAGTTTAACCTTCAGGTAAAGCCTCATTTGTTCTTGGAGAAAACAGCATTTTCTGATATTTTTTCAAGATAATATGTTATGTATTATATTTTCTTTTAATTGCAAAATTAATTTGAAAAGATTTCGTTGTCTCCCGAAGATCGATGTTCGCTATCGTTCCTGGTTGCAATCCTTTTTGGGCCTCATTCTTTGTCTCTAGCAGATTTTGGTATGCAAGTTTGAATCAATACAGTATATTGTGACTAAAATGCGTTCAAAAATTATTTTCAATAAGTTGATTAAGCTTTTGAAGAAAAAGATATATAAAAAAAAAAATGAATCCTCGCCGTTGTGCTAAGTAGTATGAAGATAAAAAAGTTGTTAATTAGTCTAAAAATGCATCATCATTCAGGGATGGTGTCAATATTTTTAGTTGATGATGGTCTCTTAATCTTTTTTTTTATGTAAAATACATATGTTTTTACTAATTTTATTTTTAAGGCAACGTTCGTCTTGGCAGTGCCAGCTATCCGATCGGTTGGAATCGTGACTATCAAAGTTTTTTAATCACTGATCATACTTGGAAATGCAGCCGAGAATCCAGCAATTTAGGAAACGACATTTCCTGCGTAGAAGCTCCGTTTTTAGACTGTCAAATTTTAAAATTTTAGTCATTCTATTTCAAATTAAAAGTAAAATTGCTTGTGTAAAATACAATAAGTTCGCCCGGCTAAAGCATTCTAATAGCCAGAGTTTTTGGCTTAAAAGTGTAATTTCAACCTCATTAGTCCACCAAAAATTTGGAAAAGCTGGCAGGCCGAACTTTGCGTTTTTGGCTCAAAGAAATTCAATAAAATTACCTAATGTTTTTTTTTTTCGTTATATAGAATAAATTTCTTTATTCTTTGTATATCCTCCCTTCTTTTTTGAATTTCCAATCGATTTCACTTAGACCCAATAAAAAAAAAAAAAAAAATGTGAAAAATGAGTATAATAGATGTAAGTTGCAGCCACACACACAATTTTAGAAACGTTCTAGAAAATATGTTAAAATCTACAAGTTACTGGATATTCTGGGCTTCAAATAAACCGTTGTATGGGAGAATCATTGGGCGTTGGGAACTTGACAATTAATATCCCAATGGCTGTGTTTTGCAAGTTGAAATCTTTTCTTAAATTTTGATTTCTAAGAGACCGGGGCCTGAAACTGTCCATACAGAGACAGGGATTACCCCTAATTGTCCTATGTGTTCGCATTGCTCCTAAACACAGAAAGAGCCGAACTAATTCGATATTGTAGAAATTCTGCAGGTTTATTCAACCGGCATAGTCGGTAAAATCGTTTGGCAGTAACAAAATTTCGAAGGAAGTACCGAAAATAGAAAGAATTACCTGAAAAACACAAGAATTCGTAAGGATTACCTTGACATCTCCACGCGAAAAATCGAGTCGGCAAAGAGAAAGGGAAACAGAAAAAGATCTTCATATAGGAAATCTGGCAAATTCTCCAGTGTAAAATTCACCCCCTGAAAACTTCATTCCCCCTGGGAAATTCTCCCCATAAAAAATACCTCAGCAGAAAATTCGCCCCCCCCCATCCTAAAAATGTACGCATACTTCCCAATAACAAATACTATACGTAAACAATGGGAACATTGTTTAAACTCAGACCTTTTCCCAGGGGCTGTGGGGGACCGTGTTATTTCCAAGGCATGGTTATTTGGTCTTTTAACTATGGTGAACAAAATGGCTATCTCAGGATTTTGAGAAAAAAGGGGCGTGTGAGGGGGCCTAGTTGCCCTCTAATCTTTTTGGTTACTTAAAAAGGGCACTATAACTTTTGATTTTATTTCGAATGAACCCTCTCCCGACATTCTAGGACCCCTGGGTCGATATGATCACCCCTGGAACAAAAAAAAAAACACAACAAAAAAAAACAAAAATGAACACGCATCCGTGATTCTGGCAAAAAAAAAACAACAACAAAATTCCACATTTTTGCAGATAAGAGCTTGAAATTTCTACAGTAGGGTTCTCTGACACGTTGAATCTGATGGTGTGATTTTCATTAAGATTCTATGACTTTTAGTTTTTTTTTCTCCTTTTTCGACAGTCAGGGAAATTTTCTCAGGCTCGTAGCCTTTGATGGGTAACCAATTCTTTTGATATATCTATTGATACCAAAATTTCATTTTTTAGTGTTTCGGCTACTATTGAGCCGGATCGCTCCTTACTCACTGTCCGTTACCATAAGCTGTTTGATTCTTGTACGTTTTAAAGTTTAACCTGCAGGTAAAGCCTCATTTGTTCTTGGAGAAAACAGCATTTTCTGATATTTTTTCAAGATAATATGTTATCTATTATATTTTCTTTTAATTGCAAAATTAATTTGAAAAAATTTCGTTGTCTCCCGAAGATCGATGTTCGCTATCATTCCTGGTTGCAATCCTTTTTGGGCCTCATTCTTTGTCTCTAGCCGAAAGATGGTAAAGAAGAAAGCAGTGGATTAATCGTTCTGCTAATTTTGATACAGTAGATTAAGACGTTGTTTCACTGAATGTCTATTAGAGTCATAGGTGCATAAGTAATTCGAAGACTTAGAACTACTTTGCGGTGCTTTACTAATTGCATTTTCAACATTTTTTTTTCTTCAAATTTCTCTGTTTATTTACAGCGCCTAACTATTTCTCAAAATGTCTAGGTAGGTTTTTTTTCCAATGATGTAACCTTTTATTTTATAATGCTTAATCTTTTCTGGCCATAAAAAGACAGTTTTTGGTGCACGCCTTAGCTTCACTAGTGTGTTCCTTTTTTCAATATTAATCAATAGTGTTAAAGAGTTATCACACTGTTCCTCCATCACGTGAACAAGCAGAAATTCTCAATTAACTGCATTAAGCTAATTTCTCATGCTTCACTATCACAACTGCTAACAACCCATTACAGCACCAAGGCCAACACACCTAAGCACGCTCCTCCTCGACCTCAATCTATTCAAAGCCTCCCTCTTTGCACCCTTCAAAGTTCCCATTTTCCTTAAATCTTTCCTTATGACATCCTCCCACCGCATTCGGGGACTACCTACTTTTCGTTTGGTCCTATATGGCTGGCCGAGAAGGACGATCTTTGGCTATCTGTCATCTTTCATCCATAAGAACGTGTTCTAACCATCTCAATTTTTCTCTCATTGTAGCCCTAGAAAGCAGGATTGAACCACATTTTTCGTACAGCTAACTGTTTGAGACACGGTTTTTCATGCTTCCGTATTTGGCAAAAAAAAAAAAAAAAAAAAAAAAAAAAAAAAAAAAATCCTTACGGACTTATTTTCGGCTATTATTCTACGAATTTGGACTGTAGTAAATATGAGGTAACTCCGTCCAAGTGTCGGTAAGTAATCTATTTTCTTGATATTTTATGCTTAATAATCAAAACAAGGTCGAAAATATCAGCTTGTTGGGAGGGACAAAACACATTGGTTCATAAACTATTTCTATGACAGGCTTGAAAAATGATCTATCGTAGGAAAAACCATCTTTAGAAAAAGTCAATGGATAACCTTAAGAATAGACTGGTTTATTTCCTTCCCATCTATACCAGACCTAATTGACTCAATAGACTTACTACTATGGTGTATATCATCTTCAGCTACTACATATATCGGCTTAATCAGTATTAGTATACGGTGGATTATCATTACTCGGCATATTTGAAACTAGGTGATAGCCTGGAATATAATATTAGCCTTGGTGAGCTTATTTTTGAGTTTTGGAGGTAAATCTCTGTCAGCAAAATGACATCAAAATAATTATTGTAATCAGAATCTCGAGCTCAGTTAATTTTTTAGTAAGTTGACGAATATTGATTAGAAGAGCACAAATCTGGATTTGTTCGTAGATTCGGATAATCCTTGATCTTAGACCTATGATTAGTCTTTGGAATTTGTTTACTGACTATGTCCAGGCTGCTAGGATTCATAATCGCGGTTTTGAACGTCAGAAATGCTGGTTGTCAGTACAGGAATGTTTGGTGTAACCTAAATTTTCTGTTTCAAAAGTCTGGTAAAGTAACTCGTCGAGGAGAGACCACTGCACCTCCTTGGTAGATATTTAGACCCTTTTAGGGTAAAATTCTACTTGAAAAGGAGCCTTTAATTGAATCAAAAAAGTCATTTACTGACTTTGTTGCTACCTGCTCTTACTGACCTGCACTACCTTATTCATGTCCTGCTGTTCTGATGCTCCAATCCTCTCCTAAAACGCCCTCTTACGTTTTGAATATCTTGAAAACTGCGATGATTGATTTGTTCTTTAAATAAAGAACTCTTCCATTTGACTTTTTTTCTCACAAATGCTCTCTATTTATATGTGTTTAAGCATAGAAAATGCTTTAGAGAACCGTAGTGAATTTAATTACTCGGATTCACTTCTAAAAGAAATTATTTCTTACTCTCTTTGTTTTTTCTTCTTGTTTTAGTCTATTAGTCCTAGTTATTAATAATTCATAATTCCACAGTATGGGGTCACTAACACGAAAACTGCAATTGTTTGCCATAATCTTTGGATGTTCTTGAGTTCTTCAACTCTATTTTAGGACACCTGACACCCCCCCTCTCCCGCTAGTGCGCAGGTTTTCTGGAATTCCATTATGAACATATCGAAGTTAAGAGTCAATCAAGTACTTGGAAATTATATATAAAACTGTTTTACAGGTACAGTAAATTGACGTATATTTGTGAACATCTCAATAGCCGTCCGACAAATCATTTCCGTCACTAGTTTAAAACTCTTCTCTAGATTTGTGAGTTATTCTCCAAATACCCTCTCTTTTTGAGCTAAGACTAAACGGAACTCTGTTTTTATTGATTGCTTGTACGAAGGTGTCACCCAGATTCATAACACGTTGATCGTGTTGAAGTACAGTTTCTCATTACATGTGGATTCTTAACTTATTAAGCAGAATCAAAATCAAGAGCCATTCAGCCTATGCTCTTCCTGTAAATGATGTAGTTACAAGAAAGAAAATCTATTTGAAATATGATTAAATTGCATAAAAATATACAGTTCATTTATGGCAGCAGCAAAGAGCTACATATTTACATACAAAGGAAAAATGTTAAAATAAGGCACAGAAAAAAAAAACGGATTCCAGAGAGGAGATTCACTTGAATAAATAAAACATCAATCGTCGCTTTGTAAAAGGCAATTATAAATAGAAAGGCACAGATACGGTTGGTAGAGTCCATTTTTTATTCTCACTATACTAATAAAGACAACATTTCCATTTAAAGCAGGAAGTTGAAACAAACGTTCAGTTCTATAAGTCTCAGAATATGAAATAGCAGAATAGATCTTCAAGGGAAAGTCATAAACGACATATTACAGATTACAAATAATTCCTTTCTAGTAATCACATGGACTAAATGAACATCACTTATCAGCTTGCCACTCCAGGAAGTAAGTAGAAAAATACATGATAGAGCAATAAGAAGCGATCTATTAACCCTAAAGAATAAACGCTTTTCCTTATTCAAAACTAACTCGAGAAGTGATCAATTGTCTGAGGACGCTTGGAGTGGACGGAATCCATTCTTCCCTTTTACCCACATGACAACTTCTAAACAACCTTTTTTAATTAAACCCTTTTTCTCTTGAGACTATGTCTTTGGTATAGATTTACCGAATTAGTCGACGAAAAGGTAGTCAAAGAATGCCCAATTATTAGAATATACATTGACATAATTTTCAACATCACCAAATTCCAATATCCCCAGAAAATATGCACTAGTATTTCATAACGACACAAATCACCCGTTTCACACATACACAGGACCATTTTGTCCATTGTTATTATCCTCAGTTAGTTTGATTGGATAGGCATGTCCATCCCCGTCAAAAAAACGCCTAAAAGTAAATTCGAAAAATGCATGGAGGGGATGAGCTTCGCTATCTAATGTTCCATTACTTTTGTTATCATTTGAATAAAGCTTATCTTCGTCTATAGCATCGAAATTGGACGTATCAGTTGGATGACGAATATGAGGTCGGTATGAAGCTTTTTGATTTCGTATTCCATCAAATTCAATACCTTTAAAAAACGAGTGAACTTTAACTTCTGCGGCACCACTTTTGCCAAGTCTTCGATCAGCAGAAGTGCATAATTTCAAAATCAAGTCTTTTGATTCTTTTGAGAGGTCGTGGCTCGCCTGAAATGTGAGGTAGTCTTCCCACCGAATCACCTATAAAAATTAAAACTGATTCAGATAGTAAATTAAGACTACAATTTCGGTTAAAACTAGCATAGAAACACAAGACGAAAGTCCGTAAAAACAGATTTTCCAAAATAAGTATTACGTCATTTCTCCCAAAAGATTTGTACGTCAACACAAAAATAAGAAAGAAAAATTATGTGGATTGAGATTTTTAAAGACTCCCACAAATCACCCTGGAAAGGCGATGAATTTGCCATAAAGAACCTCTTCCTTCCAGCTTGATATTGCTTCCATATTCTGCCTCCCCAAGAACTATTTCCACATAAACTAGAGCATTGCACTATCTTTTTGGCCTCAGTCGTCCCGTAACTATCATTCATCGTGTTTTGATGTTTCAACGAATGAAAAATGCATTTTTTATGCATTTACCCCCAAAAACATGCATTTCATTGTAAAAGTGTCAGCCATCAAGTATGATGCAACGCTCAAGTGACACCTCATAATTATTTTGGAATGATAAAAAATACTTAACACTATGTTCTCGAAAACGGCTCCATATTTTTTCAATAAAATTGGTAGATTGGGATATTCTCGCATAAAAAAACGAGCCTTAATTCTGATTTTGCAAATGACGTCATGTACTATGGTAGTACATCATATAAGTATTTCTTATGACATCATATAAGCATGTTCTTTAAAATTGTTATGCATAGCATAAATAAGATTGTTGAGTTTCCAGCGCAACAGTTATTTATATAATATAATGTCTGTTGGAAGGCACAAAAAACGAAAATTTGCAGTAGCAGTTACTATTCTTTGGAACCAACACTTAAACTATCAAATGTAATAAGATTTGAAATTCGACAGCCTGGACCATCAATTGCGATAACATCAATATGGACAGCTAAAGTAAAGGCCATTGCTAAATTGTCTGAAGTAATAAAAATCCGAAAACCTGTCAAAAATGAAAATGCAGAGCAAAGACACGGGCGGTTAGAAGATATACAAAAACGAACATTAGAGCGTGTTAAAAATGAAAACGAAGAGCAATGACACACGTGGTTAGAAGACATGCGACACGAAGCATGTAAGCGAGTCAAAATAAAAATCAAGAGCAGCAAGTCAATGAAAATTAACCCGAACAGTGATAATCAAAACTTGTCAAAATTGAAAATGATAGCCATGATAATTGGGCTTGGGATTTTAACATGCATAAGCTGATCAATGCCTATCATACCTTTGTAAAAAAAAAGGTTCGGCGATATGTGTTTCATATTGATGAAAGACACGCCGAGGTGTAACGAACCAAACAAATTGAAAATGATAGCGATAATGATTGGATTTTGGATTTGGACATGGATAAGGTCATCAATACTTACCATACCTTTGAAACTCAAAAATATGGACTGGATAAACCGTTGGAAGAAAAAATATTTTGTCCCGCCACCTGAACAATTAAAAGAAACAAAGGTCGTCGTCAATGCCTTCCATACCTTGTAAAATCAAATACCTGGATTAGATAAATCGTTGGAGGAAAGAGGAATTTTTGTCCCACCACCTGCACAATTAAAAGAAACAAGGTTTCGGCGATATGTCTTTCATAATGACCAAATACAAGCCAAGGCAAAAGTTAAAGGTCCAATGAAAAAAAAGTAATTTTACAAAGGCACCATTTCTAAATTAAGGTCCATTTGGGCGTCATGCCATCAAGAAAAGTCTGAAATTGTCTGCGTTTAGAAGACAAGCGACACTGAGAATTTATATATAGAAGCCTGCAGCGTGCCGAGTGCCGGGGCCCGGTACTATATATGCATTGGTATTAAAATATTCAGCATTTCATTGAGATAAAACTGTGTCAAGAAGTGCAGAAAGGAAGTGTTTTTCTAAGGACTTGGAAACTTGCAATACCTTGTTCGGGGATTTTTATTGCCTGTAGCCCATTTAGGGTTAGCATCACTATTATAAAAAAAAGAAGAAGAATAAAAAAGAAGCAAAACATCTGAAAGCAAAGATGATTTACTACTGGTGAATATTATCCATTTGCTCCTAACAGACGAAAAATTCCACTAGGCTCTATGTACCGATGAATCAGGAGATCAATCTGAATGCGAGGAGGTATTACAACTTTTGATCATTAAAATAACAGCAAGAGCGATCATTGGAAATTCTAAAAAGAGGAAAATAAGTATTCTATCAGAAACTGTTTGAAACAACAATAAGGTCTGCCAATCCATGGCCTGAGTATAAGTTAGTCAAAACAAAAACGCAAGAGATGTGCTCAGTGCACAAAAAGGTAACAATGGAAACAAGGATGATAAACGACCGAGTCCGTTGATTTTGAATTAAAATCAAGTAGTTGCAGACATGCAGACATGGTTAATTGTAGAAAAAGCCAAGACAGATAGTCCAAGTGAGTGAGAGGCAAAACTGGGATAAGCCCTTTTTAGGACTGTATAAAAATGATCAGATTGATACCATGATAATACGAGACACACATCGTGTTCATTTGTGCTGCGTACTGCATGTAACTACTTTTACATCACTATTTACAAACGATGATAAACTATATTAACGAATTTTAGAGCTAATTACAGCGCTACATCATTCCTAATTTGTTCACGATTTAAAAAAATCCATAGAACTAAATCTCGTCTTTTTACGATATCTTTCCCATGTCAACCATAAGAGTGCATTTGCTGCTGATCACAACTCCAAATTCAATGAAATATATTCAGCCCTACACATGTCAAACAGCTAAAATTATGCACGCAAAATCCTAACAGTTCAAAAAGGGCTTAAGCATAAAAAGTCAGTGTTCACACATTTTCAAAATACCGATACTCACAACGCCGTGGAAGTAAAAGATATTCAGTGCATTTATGAAATTATTTTATATAGTGCATCGGCAGAAACAGGTGAGCAGTAGCTGAAGTGCTCGAAAACGATTAGATTTCCTATTGCAGCGACAATGAAACAACACTGGTTTTCCACAATAGTCAACGTTTTAAGTGTGTTGGTTAAACTTTTTTTATATTCTTATCCTGTTTTTTACTCCAAATTTAAATTCGGCCCTTCAGGGATTGAGATAGTATTTTTTTGGATATAAACATCTTATACCTTATCTTATCAAATCCAATTGGCTTTGTTTGCTCACATGAAATCAAACCGTTCGTGGTAACGAACTGTAAGTAATGAGCAACCCGGCTCAATAGTAACAGATACTCTAAAAAACAGAATTTTGATACCAATAGATACATCAAAAGAATCGAATTTTTATGCTGATTTCAAATATAAAAATTTCATTAAGTTTAGTTTTGTTGAAAAAATATAATTTTTTCTTAGAGAAAATTTGCCTTATTTTCGGAAAAAGGGGTAAACACTCTCAAAAAGTCATAGAACTTTAATGAAAATCACACCATCGGATTCAGCGTATCAGAAAACCCTGCTGCGGAAGTTTCAAGCTCCTATCTGCAAAAATGTGGAATTTCGTTTTTTTATGTCTGAATAATGATCACGGATGCGTGTTTTTTTTTTTTTTTTTTTTTTTTTTTTATTTCCCCAGGGGTGATGGTATCGATCCAGTAGTCCTAGGATATCGTAAGAGGGCTCCTTGAACGGAATTTGAACGGAAATTAAAAGTTCTAGTGCCCTTTTTAAGTGACCAAAAATATTGGAGGGCAGCTAGCCCCCCTCCTATGCTCATTTTTTCCCAAAGTCACCCAATCAAAATTTTGGGATGACTATTTTGTTCAGCACAGTTGAAAATCTAACAAATATGTCTTTGAGGATGAGTTAATCCCCCATAGTTCCCGGGGGAAGGGCTGCAAGTTATGAACTTTGCCCATTGTTTACATATAGTATTGGTTAATGGGAAGTATAAAGACGTTTCAGGAGGGATTTTTTTTCTGATAGGGGGATGGGTATTGGAGGAGGGGCTTAAGGGGGAGGATCCTTCCGTGGAGGATGTTTCCTTGGGGGAAGGGACATTTCTATGAAGGGGGTGCCGGATTTCCCAGCATTATTTAAAAAACGATCAGAAATTAAACAAAAAAAAACAAGTTTTTTCAACTGAAAGTAAGGAGCAACATTAAAAATTAAAACAAACAGAAATTATTATGTATATGAGGGGGTTCGCCTCCTAGTCAATACCTCGCCCTTTTCGCTAAAGTTTTTTTAGTAGTTTCAAAAAAGCTATCTATTCTAATTAACCGGCCTTTGTGATTCAGGGGTTTGTGATTCGAACAAAATTCGAACTTTAGCGTAAAGAGCAAGGTATCGACTAGGGGAAAAACTCCCTAATATACGTAATAAAACATAGGAATATAGAAATTCGTTACGTAAGTTACGTCAGAACAAAATTTCGAGAAAGCCATTTAGCCAAAAAAGTAAAATTAATATGCAAATTTCGTTTTAATAATTCATGTACGGTGAGCCAAAATCAAAGCTGCATTAATTCAAAAACGTTCAGAAATTAAATAAAAAAAACAAGTTTTTTTTAACTGAAAGTAAGGAGCGACATTAAAACTTAAAACGAACAGAAATTATTTCGTATATGAAAGGGGCTGTACCCTCCTCAATACCTCGCTTTTTACGCTAAAGTTCGAATTTGTCACACAACTTCATTTTGTAAAACAATAAAAAACTTTAGCGTAGAGAGCGAGGTATTGAGGAGGGGACAGCCCCTTTTATATACAGAATAATTTCTGTTCGTTTTAAGTTTTAATGTCGCTCCTTATTTTCAGTTAAAAAAAACTTGTTTTTTTTTTATTTAATTATACTCAAAACCTTATAATCATTGCTTTATAATTATTATTATATAATTGTAAAGAATTACACAAATAATTGTTATAATTATATATTTTTTTGCAGTTTAAAAGATCCGGAAATCTATGATTATAAGCGAATACGAGATTTTAGTCGCTCTTGCCCAGGAGCCTGTGTCTCGATAGGGGCTTTTCGGAACTCAATACCATGTCCTCCGATAATTAGTAGCTTATTGAAATTTGTATGCAATTAACGAAGAAGTTTAAGACACGGCAAGGAGAAAAAAGCAGAAAAAGGGCTGTGATATTCGTTTCAACGGGTATCTGAGTATACCTGTAACTAGATTCATTGTTTACGTTACTAGTGAAAAAAAGGTCAAGAAAAAAGGAGTAAATAAAACAAGAAGTAACTAGAAGAACAAGAACGAGCACAGGAGAACTTCTAGCCTATGTATCCTTGATTACTTGTAGAGTTCCTTTACTTACTTTCATTTGAGTTTCAACAGGCGTATTTGCCATGAAAGGCGGATGCCCTACTATCATTTCATAAAGGATTACACCAACACTCCACCAATCACAGCTCTGAGTATATCCCGTTCTTAAAAGGACTTCTGGTGCAATATAATTAGGTGTTCCCACTAAAGAATGAGCCAAACACCGTTGGTGTTGACGTCTTTTGCGTCTTTCCAATGGTTTCAGTATTGTTGGCTGTCCAGTGAGGCAAGGCACATTATCCGTGTGAGGCTCGTTACACCGACACTGAATTCCCCAATCTTCACCAGGATCCATTGAATCTTGTCGACTGTGATCACCTACAAATTAGGAAGATCTAGTTATGTTGCATATTTTTCAAATAATACGGGAAAAATACATTCTTTGGTGATATTTTTATGAAAAGACACATTTTATTTTCGCCATATTTAGTCAGGAGAAACGTTCAAAACAGGGGGTTAATTCTCCATCGGTCTGGTAGGAATGAAACAAATTTTGCAAAAAAAAACTCAATACCGTATAATATTGAGGTAAATAATATCTCCATGTTTTATTTTTTTTTTCAAATATGTTCATTTCTTTGTGTCTATTACCGTTGATTAGTGTCTTTGAAAAAGACTACAACAACAGAAGGGGAGACTAACAGAAGACAGGGGAGGAGCTCACAAAACAATTTTAAGGAAGGGGAGTAGGGTTAAAACGTAATTCTGCTACAAAAGCTACCGTGTTCAGAAATTTTAAGCTCTTTTTATATTTTTGGTCAACAGAATGGAAGGGGGGAGGGGTCAGGCTCCCCTTTTATAAAGGGATCCTTGAAAGAGAGTTGGCGCAGCCAGTCAAATTAGCAGGAATAAATACAGAAAATGTGTTTTACTATCAATCAAGGTGAGGTATTGATTATAAACGCAAGTTTTTTCGTTATATTTTCCAGCTTTTAGTCAAACTCTGGAATATTGAAAATTTTTAGAAAGAAATATTGATGAATATGCCACCGCGTTCAGTTTAAAAAAAATCAAAAAACATAGCCTATGCCAATTTTTTGCATTTCTATTACCTTTTTTTGTCTTTTATGAATTATAAATATTAGGTGTCAATCGATAATATACCTTATTAGTGAAACCGTCAAACTAATCATTATAAAGAATGGTAAGTAGAGGAACGACTGTAGCCAAAAATCTAAAAATTAGAAATTTTATAACATTGTATAAGTCAAGAAACATTCGCCTTTTATTCTGAATCAATGTGTAAAAACCTCCTTTAGTTT
This sequence comes from Artemia sp. Qi Xiang Cuo, assembly GCF_049724085.1. Lineage (NCBI taxonomy): Eukaryota > Metazoa > Arthropoda > Branchiopoda > Anostraca > Artemiidae > Artemia > Artemia sp. Qi Xiang Cuo. The sequence goes on from NC_142795.1 coordinate 38,817,713, forward strand.
GAAGATACCCATCATTAGCCATAGACAATTTCCAAACTTAGAAAAAAGAGGGACAAACACCCCAAAAAAGGTCTCGATGAAAATCATACCATGAACCTCAACATATCTGAGAACTTAAGACCAGAAGTTTCAAACCACTTTTTGAAAAAATCTGGAATTTATTTAAAAAAACAACATAGAATCGCAAAGAAGAGAAACAAGAGGACAATAACAGCAAGCGAAAAATAGAAACCGAAAAACAAAAGAAAAAGGCGGAAAAGAATGCACCAGCTCCACAAACCCCAACAGATATCATCCCCTTGATGGGTGATAAGAAACTTTTCACTGTACCCTATATTCCCAAATTGAAAAGAATCCTAAAAAAAATATAATCTTAACCTCATCTTAAAAAATTCAAATACTATCCCAAGCTTTCTCAACAGCAGCAAAGATAAAACCAGCCCCATTCTGGGTAGTGGTGTTCATAGAATTCCCTATTCTTGTGGCTGTTTTTATGTTGGTAGAACCCAACAGCAATTAGGGGAGAGGTTATCCTATCACAGGTCCTCAATCAACAAGGCCATGGGGCTACGTCAAAGTCCCGAGACTTTTGATTCCGCCTTAGCTCAACATGTCTATGACAACCCTAACCACTTCATTTGATAAAACCTCTATTATTGCCCCTGTTAAAGGTCTCATGCAAGTTTTCAGGGAGGCAGTTGAAATAAAAAAAACAAAAACACATTCACCTAAAGGTCGCCCTCAATAGAGACACTAGAGAAACTTTTCTAAGCCCCATTTATGATAAACTTATTAATTCCGATCGTTTTTATATCAGTAAACAAAACTATATTTCGCAACTTACAAAATAAACCATTTCAATCTTGAATCGTAAAGACGTAAAAAAACAGCCAATAAACCGACATTGCAAATGGCTGTTTCATAGAAGTATGCTTTACGAAAATACATTTTTCATCTCGGAATTAAACATAGACATGACTCACGCGGAAAAGACACACCATGAAAGAATGCTATGTTTTTTGTCGACCAACAAAATAATTCTACATTTTTCCTTTCAAACTATTTGAAAACTTTATATTATGAAAGATTAAAGAGTGTTAATTTGGACGACAGCTGGGGATACGCAAATGCCTTTAATTCTTTGTTTGCTTGTTGTTCTCCTTTGCTAGTTCGTTTCTTTGTCTCTAATCTTTTTGAAAAGCAGTTAATTTTACCTCTCACCCTAAGCCATTTTTTAGAATCTGGTTTTTATAACAGAATAGGATTTTGGGCTATGAAGTCCTGACCAAAATAGCGAATGTATATATATATATGTATATGTATGTATGTATATATATATATATGTATGTATGTGTGTGTGTGTGTGTATGTATGTATGTATATATATATATATGTATGTGTGTGTGTGTGTGTATGTATGTATGATATATATATATATATATATATATATATATATATATATATATATATATATATATATATATAAAATTAAACAAAATACTAACCCGGAAGGTTTTCACCTAAAAGTACAATGTTGGCCCTTTAATCCAATATCATGATGGAACAAGACTAACACGTTTTGAGTTCATATTGGTTCACTCGAATCGCCAGAAAGGAGCCGAAAAAGATGTCAGAGCTAAATGCATAAGTTCCAACACGAATTATTTTCGTGTCCCCAGGTGGCGATAGGGGAACGCCCTATATATATGTAGGGTACCTCCATAGGAGGCATGGACCAAGGGGGGACCTTGTCCCTGGGGTCCATTATAGAAACTTGGGGCACCCTCGCCTGGGGTCATAAATACAGGCGGAAGAGGAAGAAGGCCCCTCAAATGTACACTCAAAAGGGCCCACAAAACTCCCATGAGTTACAAACCTTCTCCCAGTAATGGGTTAAATTGCCAGGTGATGCAGAACACCATCGCGGGAGGATCCTCTATAAGAGAACCACTGCGGCAGGGCGTAAGATCCAGGTCTATGGACAACAGCCTCTGCAGAGGCTGCCTCAACCCTTTAGAGGTATATGAAAGACTGGGGACCTTGCGGTAAACTCTATCCCCACTTGAGGAGTGGCGTCCCTCGAGGAATTTATAGCCTAGCTAGCGACACAACATTCGCACGGGATTCTGACTAATGGACAATTCTTCTGGGCTTGGTATGTTTTGATGGGTGTCTTTGGGCTGAAAAACCTAGCTTCCTAGCTAATTTATCTACAATGGGTCGCCTCCACGTAGTAGCATAATATTTGTAGGCATGAATATATAATGAGTCGGAGGTCATAGGCTTGAGACTGTCTGTGCAGGATTTCGACTCTTGTTGATAGAAGAGCTTCGCCAAGTGCTGAAAACCATGTTGTGACCAAGATGGGCCCAGGATTGCGCAAAGCCTCCATTCACGGAGGTCCCAGCGACTTCTTACTGTCCGGTTCTAAGCCGGCTTAAGCACTTCGGTGTAGACTTGAGAAGATATGTGATTCCCATCCTGCACTGGTATCTGGGATCATTGCTTTTCCTGAGGTCAAAATAATTTCAATGGTTTAAAAAACATGAAAATTGGAACTTAGAATATTAAGACATTAAAAAATGACTATCGCATCGACTTTTTGAATGACGAATTTAGACGATTCGAACTGGATTTATTAGGAGTTTCAGAAACTCATATCCCAGGGGTAGAAAACACGAAATTAGGTGATACAGAATTTGTTTACTCAAGCAGGAAGGAGGGGGTACATAGGAAAGGAGTAGGGCTTATGATGAATAAGGAAGCTCCTAATTCTTGTTTAGGTTGGGAAGGTATTAATAATTGAATATTAATTGCTCATTTTATGACTAAAAAGTTCAGGGTATCAGTTATAGTAGTATAAGCCCCTGTAGAATCGACTGACAGAGACACAGGTGACTCATATTAATTTTACATACAGTTAAAAGAACATATAGAAAGGATTACAGGCAGAAATATGATTTTATTCCTGGGAGATTTTAATATTTAGGTCTCCAGAAACAGTGATGGACGGTTTCCTAGTTTGGGTATATTTGACTTTGGAAAAAAAAACATCAATAGCTACAGACTTTTACAATTTTGTAGGTATAACAATCTAGTTATAACCAATACGGTTTCTGGTCATAAAATGGCTCATAAGTTAACATGGTATTCACGTGATGGTAAGACAGCAAACCTTATTGATTATGCTATAGTATACCGAAGACTGGCAGGATCAATACAAGATGCTATATAGGAGTGCTGTTATTGATGTTAAAAGTAAAGATCACCATCTAGTAGTGTCAAGGGTTAATTTAAAACTGAAATATCGGAAGGGTAACTACCTCCCGGGAAGTTATGATGTTGGTAGACTCCAGGATGAGAATTTTGAGAGAAACTTTCCAGGAACAGTTGAATACTAAACTTAAGAGTTTAAAATTTGATAATGTGGAAGATGGTTGGAATAATTTTAGAAAAATAATTTGTGAAGTTGCTGAAGGTGTATTAGTGAAGAAAGATAGAACTGCAGCTAGGAATATTAGTGAAAACGCTTTATGTCTAATAGAGAGGAGAAAGGACTTGTACAAGAACCATGTGAGTGATAGATCATATGAAAATAAGAGGAAAGTAAGGAAAGTGGAGAAAGCATTAAAATATGAACTAAGAAGGTGTGAAGTGGACGCCATGGATAAAATTGCCGAGGATCTGGAAGATGCAGCTAGACGACATAATACTAAAATATTGTACTGGCACGTAAACAAATTGAGAGGGAGTAGTCAATCCGGACTTGTCCCAGTTAAAGATAGGGCTGGGGTGGCAATTAGCGATAAGGAAAAAACTAAAGCGAGAAGGGTCGAACATTTTGAAAACTTGCTTAACCGAGATAGAGTTGCAGGAAAAAATATAGAGGAAAATGAAAAAGTTTGTGATACCTTGGATGTGAAGGAAGATTTGTTTTATGAGGAGGAATTAGCAACAGTACTAAAAGGATTAAAGAATAATAAGGCTCCAGGTGCTGATAGGGTGGTAAATGAGTTTCTTAAATATGGTGGCTCTGAGGTTAGAATTAAGTTACTGAAGATTTTGGATATCATTTTTGAAAAAGTCGAAGTACTTAACGATCTTAGGAAACCATTGATTAAGCCATTTTATAAGAAAGGTGATAAAAGTAGTTTGGTAATTATCGAGGTATTAGTTTGGTTTCTGTAGGTAGCAAATTACTTAGTAATATGGTACTTTTTAGACTGAGAGATGCCATAGACAAAGTTTTAAGTGAGGAACGGTGCAGTTTTAGAAAAGGTAGGGGATGTGTCAACCAAATTTTCACTCTTAGGCTAATAATTGAGAAATGCCCGAGTTTTCAAACACCTTTGGTCCTCAGTATTGTAGATTATGAGCAAGCATTCGATTCTGTTGATAGAAGAGCTTTAGTAAAGGTTTTATCCTTGTATGGTATACCAGACAAATACATTAAAGTGATTAGTGATATGTACGAGAATACCACTGCTGCGCTTAAGGTAGGAAATGAGGTTAGCAGCTGGTTTTGTATTAAATCAGGAGTTAAGCAGGGTTGTGCTCTATCCCCCTTTATATGGATTATTTTGATGGACTTTGTCTTAAGGAGCACAGGAAAGGCAATGGGAGACCACGGAATCAAATAAGGAGGGAAAAGTCTCCTGGACTTAGATTATGCTGATGATTTAAGCATCCTAGATGAAAGTGTGAGCAAAATGAATGAGGTTTTAGAGGTTTTGCGAGTTCAGGGTGCTAGAACTGGTTTGAAAATTAATGTTAGGAAGACTATGTCACTAAGGCTAGGAATAAGTGAAGATGAAAATATGACGTTGGGTAATGAAAAGATTCATCAGGTAGGCAGCTTCACTTACCTTGGTAGTATTATTAATAAAGATGGTGGGAGCAGTGAATATGTTAAAAGTAGAATAGCCAAGGCTCAGGGTGTTTTTTCGCAGTTAAAAAAAAAAGTCTGGAAGAATAGAAAGATAATTCTGATAACCAAGATTAGAATATTAGAAGTTACATTGATGACAGGGGTCAAATGAGGATCTAAAGCATGGGCACTCCAAATAGCGGATGAAGATTTGTTAGACGTTTTCCAGAGAAATTGCTTAACGACGGTTCTGGGTACTCGGGTGACTGACCGTATTTCAAACAATAGGCTATACGAAAAATGTGGTTCAATACTACTCTCTAGGGCTATAATGAAAGAAAGGTTGAGGTGGTTAGGGCACGTCATGCGGATGAAGGATGACAGATTGCCGAAGATTGTTCTTTTTGGCCAACCATCTAGGGCTAAACGGAAAGCAGGTCGTCCCCGTCTGGGGTGGGAGGACGTCATAAACAAAGATTTAAAGGAAATTGGAACTTCGTGGACGGGTGTAAAAAGGAAGGCCTTGAATAGGCTGGGGTGGAGGAGGAGCATGCGTAGCTGTGTTGGCCTCAGGCGGCTTGGTGCTGCGGTGAGTTGTTAGTAGTAATAGAGTTTCTGATATTCTACCTGGCAACCGATTCGCCTTTAAGAATGCTTTACTTAAAATGAAATTGTGAAATGCCATTCAGTATTGTATTTTTTACTCACTTCGAAATGGTCTTTATTTTAGTTTTAGTGTTTATTTTGAGGTTTAGTTTTTATATTGCCCTTTGGACTTTTATCTGCATTTTTTTATTATTCTGCACTGAGGACGGTTGAGCGGAGGTCTCAACCGAAACATTTGCATAACTTTTTCTTCTGTTTTTCACTGGCTGTTATTGTCCTCGTTTCTCTCTTCTTTGCAATTTTTTGTTTTGTCATGATTAGCCAGTTAGATATTATTTAATTTATTTTTGCTGGTGCCTCAAAAAATGCATATTAGGCCCAAATTTTCCCACAGGTCCATTAAATCAATGCGGATTTTGATGCGGAGGGGGGTGACAGCTCTTTCCTTGTTGCAAAAACAAGTAGTTTCCAAAAAACCAAAGCATAGTTCTTAGAAAAATGTCATTTTAGCGTGAAGATTTTTGATCGATGGGTGCGGAACCCTCCTTATATGTAGGATAATCCCTTCTTATTATAAAGAGCAAACATAAATATATGTAACCTTCCATTCTCAAATAGATTGTTCCACAAAAGTTAAACGGTGGCGCGAAGAAGGGCAAGTTTACGGGGCAGCAGCCCCCCTTGTATTTAGGATAATCTTGGCTTCGATGTTAATAGAAACTGAATACTAAAACAATGGAAAAAAAGTAAAGTGTAATACTATAACTTAAAAAGTTTTCCTATATGACAGGGGCTGTTACTCTCTAAGCGTTTTAAAATGCAGCAAATATAGCCAGTTGATAAATGCCAGTGCTTTATTTATAGATTATCTTTCAAAACATTAGAACTGAGATTTTTAAGTTTAAGGCAAATACAACTAAATGACTTGCTTCATTCTCGAAAGTTAGAGACAAAAGTCAGACTTTAGCGTAAAAAGCGGAAGGTTGAGGTAGAGGGAAAAAGTAGCCTTAACTAAATTAAATAACACCTTTTCCCTCAGAAAGCAGAGCAAATTTAGAAAATTAAGGTGAAGATAAATTTGCTTATTTAAGATATAAACTAACCACAAACAGAGATTGCTACGAATCAAGAAGTGAAACCGAACCATACAGATATTGTGATGGACTTGAACTCTAAATTTAAAGGGAAATAATTGCCACATATAAGTAAAGCGTTGTCACCTCCCCCTCTAATTCTCCGAATAGCAACTGTTACTTCATTTTTGAAAAACAATTATTTACGATAGTTTTCCTCTTTTTTCACAAAAAACTATGTAATGCTCAAAGTAGTCAAGTTTCACAGAAATAAAGTTTTCCAGCATAAATTACAACGTGGTAATTAATCTTAGTGTAACTAGGTTGGGATACAGCAATCCCAACCAAAAAACGGGGAGGGGAGCGAAGCATAAGCTCTGTTGACCAAAGGGATATAAAATGAGGATTCTGCACATAAAACATGAAAACTATTTTCAAATAATTCTAAAGAAAAATAAAGAGCGGTATTACAACCTGAAACGAAAAGAAATATTAATATCATCAGTCAAACCTAAAGTTCAAATTAGTTATAAATGAAGCTATAAACGTGCAGGAATTGTCACGAATAAGAAAACACAACAACAAGAAAAAAAAGTTTCGACGTCATTTTAGTAGATTCTGTACTTTACAAACGCACAACCAGAAACTTACAGTGAGATTATGTGAAACTAAATGAAACACTGCGAACTTTATTTTGCAAAAAATCACTTAATTTTTTATCCTTTTTAAGGAGACAAAAGATCTACAATTGCAAGTAAATATTATCTTTGGGATGGCAAAACTTACCTTGTTTAAGATAATATTTTGAATTGTGAGTCCAACGGAACCCTGTGCAGAGACCAAAGTCAGTGAGTTTTATGTGACCGTCTTTATCAATTAGAATGTTGTCTGGTTTAATATCTCGATGAATAAAACCCATCTTGTGTACACTCTCCACGGCACAAACTATCTCCGCTACATAAAACCTGAAATTTCAATAAATTAATAAAAACACAAATACTACCCTTCAAAATAAGCGAGGGCTCTTATTAGATTACCTCGCAATATGGAAACCAGATAAATTTCAATGGCAAACTCAAGATGTTTACATTTTTGAATATATATATATATATATATATATATATATATATATATATATATATATATATATATATATATATATATATATATATATATATATATATATATATATATATATATATATATATATATAATGAATTTGAGCAGTTCAAATAATTTCCGAAAACTACTGGATAAGGACTTCTTGAAGAGGTCCTTTTCAAGAGTTTATCAATTTTCCTTATCTTGGATCCATAATCTCTGAATATAGGTTTGAGTAGGACTTCGAATCTCAAATCCCTAAAGTCTGGTCTGTAGTCACTACACTAAAACACTAAAAGTCTGAAACTACTATACCACTTTTGTATCTGGCCTCTTTTATTCTTGTGAAAAGCGGTCAATCAAGATAGAGGGAGCAAAGAGACGTATTTTATCGACAGCGAAACCGCTCCTTCGTAGAGAAGGAAAAGTGGTGGGTGGCCAAGAGAGGAAACATTTCATACTCTTTCAAGACCGACGTAAAGCGCTAGAGAATTTTCCGAAAGCTGAGTCGACGGCGGAATCAAGGGGTGCTTCAGATTACAATAGAAGCAGCAGCGGCCAGAAACTAGCCTTTTTTCAAAGCGCAACCATAAATGAGGTATCGGGACCCTTAAGAGGTTGCATCGTTAAAAATCTAATAAATCTAGCAAAGAGCGAACAACCATAAAACTAAATCCCCCATAAATGGTTTGGCTATTGTGACATTAGGACTTTTGACATAAATGGAGTACTCTTTGTTCATGATTATAATGGGAATAGAAGCAGAAGCTAAATATTCTTACTCAGGAAAAGGATATATATTCACGAAAAATTCACGCTCTTCTCTGGACCTGGTTGTAACCTTTTCGTTGTGTACAACTTTATGTCAACAGTTTGAATAAAAAAAAGAACAGAAAAAAAGTGCAAAAACAATGACTATTTCACTTTTCCAGGTAAACAAATTGAAATAATTCAAAGAGAACAGCCCCAGGAACAAATAAGATTAACACCAAGAGCTGCCTAAATCCAAATGACCTGAAAATTAACATATATACACTAATTTCCCACAGAGAGAGGACAATGAGAAAAGAATAAAAGCAAGAATCTAAAGAAATAAAAAGTTAAAGAGCTTACCTTGCTAGGTCTTCGGGGAATATACCCAGCTTGATAAGTAAAGACATTAGATCACCTCCCGGTATGTAATCCATCACAAAATATAGGTTTTCTTTATCCTGAAAGTAAAGTCTAAGTAAGGATAATGTTTTGATAACTCTTTGCGTACATGACAAAAGAATCTATGCCAAAGCAACTTTACTTAAGAGAAACAACTAATATAAAAGTTACTAATACATCATCATATTTTGTTTATTTTTCCCGCCTTTAAGGTTATTAATTAAAAACAAACTTTCCCGAAAAACAAGTTTTTTGAAAAAAAAATAACAAATTTTCATATTAAACTTGATACCAGTATAAACAAATTCCTATAATAATTCAAATTTGAAACGACCAGAATTACTATTAATGAATAGAAATATTTCAGATACGCCCTTTTAATAACCTGGATGAACATAGTGTATTTTGATGTATTTTAACATCCACCTCAACATTTCCTGAAGCTTCGAGCACTGTCTAACATGCCCTGAAAGTTTCAACTTAATGCCCTCAGCCATTCCTGAGATATTGCTGATGTGCCCTTTTGACAATCAGCATGCACATAGTGTGTTTTGATTTTGTTCAACATCCCCCCTAACATTCCCTGAAAGCAGACACAAGTAGATGTAGTACCAGTTGCATGCAGTCGTACTTGCAGCAGCAGTAGTAGTAGTAGTGGACCTAAAATTTTCAAGTTAATACCCTTACCCGTTTATAAGATATTACAGATACCATTTCAATAGCCATTTTGATAACTTGGATGCAGATAGGGTCTTTTGATTTAGTTCAGCATACCACTCAACATTCCCCAAAGTTTCACCTCAATACCCTTAGTCTTTTCGGACATACCCAGGATCAAACATTTCCCCTGCATAAATCCTGAATGGATTTATGGACAAATTGGATTTATAGATAACATAGATTATGAAAAAAAAAGTGGACAAATTGGATAACTTATAACCCTTACCCTGGGGCTGTGGGGCATTCCATCCCTGGAGGCACAGCGAATGGACGTTGTGACTATTTTGAATAACATATTTTATTTTAAAGATTTCTATCAGTGTAAAATGGGACATCTAAAAGGGCAAGAGAAGGAGGGGGTACTGGTCGCTCTCTGTTTCTTTTTCAACTTCCCTCTCAACAGGATTTTAAAGTTCCAACTTAATAACCTTGGCCATTCCTTCGATTTCGCTATTGTACCTTTTTGACAGCCCTGCTGCATATAGTGTGCTTTGATTTTGTTTGACATCCCCATCAACATTTTCTAAGAGTTTTACCTTAATACTCATAGCATTTTTGGAAACTCAGGATCAAATATGCCCCTTTTCCCCAATAAACAACCTTATATATAAGCAGTGAGCAACTTATATAATGTATAACTTGCCTCAGGGGCTTTGGGAGTTTTTGTCATCCCCGGAAGCATAGTTATTTGACTTTTCGACTATTTTGGACAAGACGGCCATTCCAAAATTTTGATGAGATATCTTCGGGGAGATTGCAGCTTAAAAAGGCATGGGAGATGGACTGGTTACCTTGCGACCGTTTTTCAACATCCCCCTCAACAAGCCCTGAAAATTTAAACTTAACATCCTCGGCCGTTCCTTAGATATTGCAGACATTCTCTTTCGAATAACATCATACACATAGTATGTTTATACTATGCCTTCTCATGACCCCCATGCCTTCTCAAGACCAGAACACAATTTGCCCTTTACTGAAAAAAAAAACAACAACAAACACACGAACATGGATTGTTAGTTTAATTGACATATAGTGACATTTCTTCCTTAAAGTTTTGATAATTCTCTATTTATGAAAGTAAGAAAGATGAAAACATTTCAAACATATTTTGTTTTCAGTAAAGTGCAAATTATGTTCTGGTCTTGAGAAGGCATGGGGGTTATCAGCATTACTCATGTTAATTTTTGCTGGTTATGGTTTGACCAGGCTGTTTATTGTAATTTCTGTTCGTTTTGAGTTTCATTTATTTATTGATAGTGATTTGTGGTAGTTTCCCGCTTGGAAGATTATTCGACTTAATTTTTGCTGATTCTTGGCTTATTGGAGCTCTTTACTTTTCTTTGAAAAACTTATCTCGTGGAAAAAGTTTTTAAAATAAATGTCTAGTCGTTTTTTATTGAAATAGCCCTTTTCATGAACAAAACAATACTTTACACCTTTTCAGTTTTTTTTTCTATAGGAATCCATGGTATGGGTTAAAATATGATATTTGTGTGTCTGAGAAACTTTTTCAACAATTTTAAGTATGACACAAACAGTATAATTTTCAATTTAATTTTATAGCTTCTGAAGCTGACTCATCATTCCCAAAAGATTCTACTTATGCTCTTCGACAACCTGGATAAACTTGCAGTCTTTTTATTCATTTAAACTGTAAGAGCAGAAGTAGTAATAGTAATATCCCTAAAAGTTTCAACTTAATGCCAAAGTCGTTCTCGTTATATGGCTGAGGTGTCTTATTGGCAACTATAAACACAATGCCTTTTGATTTATTTTCAAGCAAAATTTAGCTTAAACAAAGTAAAAACATTTGAAATGTATTTTGTTGTCAGTAAAGTGCAAATTATTTTCTGTTTTTGAGAAGGTATGGGGGCTGTCAAAGACATAATTTCCAGAACTTTCCACTACGCGGAACAAAATGGCTATCTCTAAATTTTGATTAAACGTGTTTTGGGAATTGATCGGCGTGGGGGAGGGCCTTGTTTCCCTCCAATCACTTTTGACTAATAAAAAAGGCACTAGTCCTTTCAATTTCCAATGGAATGAACCTTTTTCGAAGTTTCTGCGACAAATAATGACCATCTCAAAATTCCTATCAGATACATTTATCGCCTGCCCTTTGGTCTGCAGTTTGGAGCTCGCGTTCTGACGGACGTCGACTTCGCAGATGATCTTGATCTCGTTGCTGACTTGATCGACCAGTTGACTGACGCTCTGGAAGTCCTACAGGAAGAGGCAGCAAAGGTTGGGCTGAAAATAAACTGGCTTAAAACGAAGATAATGGCAATTGAGCCCCCAAGCCCAGTCTCGCCCCCTGAGAACATAACTGTTTGCGGAGCTCCTGTTGAAGTTGTAAAAACTTCACTTATATTGGCTCTGTGCTTTCTAATGATGGTTCTATAGAGGAAGAGGTGTGAAGCCGAATTTCAAAAGCCTCGTTTATCGTCGAAAAGCTCAACAATCTCTGGAGAATGCCACATATATCTAAGCGCACGAAGATGCGAATTTATAATGCATCCGTAAGCTTGGCCCTCTTCTATGCGGCAGAAACCTGGCCTCTCAAATCAACAATCCTCAGCATGATAGGCGTCTTCCAGACGAAACAGCTCCGTCAGATTGAGGGACTCCGATCGGACGATTTTGTGAGCAACGCAAGGTTGCTCGCACTCACCTCCCAAGTTCCATTCTCCGTCCAAACAGCGCAGCGTACTCTCAGATGGTTCGGATAACTCCTGCGTATGCCAACGACAACCCCAGCTCGAATAGTCTACGATTTTGACGCTGAAGCTCATGGCTGGTCTCGCCCGAGGGGCAGACCTCAGACAAGGTGGAAAGACAGCCTCAACAAATTCCAGGAGATGGGTAACATTGCTGTCGACGAGGCCCCATTAATAGCAGCAGACCGGTCAGCCTGGAGGAACAGACTTGCGACGCTCTCTACGCCACCCCCAACGCGGCAGGAGGCTTAAGTCAAAGTAAGCCAAGCATTTCGAGAAAATATGGGGTAGAGGGGGGGGGGTAGAACTCTCCGGTCACTCTGAATCTTACATAGGGCACTACAACTTCTGATTACCAATCCAATGAGCCCCCTCCGAAGTTTATACAATCACCCTTTCTATATGTACCTTATATGCCCCCAGGGCATAACTTAAAACCCTTACCCTCAGGGCTGAGGAGGGGGGGTGGGTGTCACCCTCAAAGACATAATTTCCGGACCTTTCAATTACGTTGAACAAAATGGCTATTTAAAAATTTTGATTAGATGTGTTTGGGAAAATTATGGGCGTGGGAGGGCAGTTTGTTGCCCTCCATTCACTTTCGAGCATAAAAAATGGCACTGGCCCTTTCAACTTCCAATCGAATGAGCCTTTTTTCGAAGTTTCTACGACAACAAATGACAAACTAAAAATTTCTATCAGATGCATTCTATCAAAAATTTCTATTTTCGGGGAAATAGGAGATATGGCGAGGGGGATAACCACCCTCCGATCTCTCTGAATCTTAAAAAGGGCAGTAGAAGTTTTTATTACAAATCCAGGGAGCCCCCTCCAAAGCTTATACGATCATCCTTTCTACATAAACCTCAATGAACTCAGGACATAACTTACAACCCTTGCCCTGAGAGCTGTGGTGGTGGTGGTGGGGGGGTTATCATCCTCAAAGACATAATTTCCGGACCTTTCAATCACGTTAAACAAAACGGATATCTATAAACTTTGATTCGATGTGTTTGGGAAATGGTGGGCATGGGAGGGGGGTTAGTTGCCCTCCAATCACTTTCGACTACTAAATAGGGCACTAGATCTTTCAATTTCCAATCGAATGAGCTTTTTTCGAATTTTCTGCGACAACAAATGGCCATCTCAAAATTTCTATCAGATTTATTTTGGGAAAATACAAGGTGTGGGGGGGGGGGGTATCCACCTTCCGATCACTTTGAGTCTAAAAAAATGCACTAGAACATCTGATTACCAATCCAATGAGCCCCTTGCGAAGTTTATACGATCATTCTTTCTATATGTACCTTATATGCCCCCAGGGCATAACTTACAACCCTTACCCTGAGGGCTCTGGGGAGTTGTTATCTTCAAGGACATAATTTCCGGACCTATCAACTACATTGAACAAAATGGTTATCTCAAAATTTCAATTGGATGTGTTTGGTGAAATGGTGGGTGTGGGAAGGGGTTAAATGCCCTACAATCACTTCTGACTATTCAAAAGGGCACTAGCCCTTTGAATTTCCAATCAAATGAGCTCTTTTAAAAGTTTCTAAGACAACAATTGGCCATCTAAAAATTTCTATCGCATGCATTTCGAGTAAATACGAGATGTGTGGGGGTATCCACACTCGGATCACTCTGAATCTCAAAAAGGGCACTAAAACTTCTGATTAGCAATCCAATGAGACCCTCCGAAGTTCATACTATCACCCTTTCTATATATACCTTATATGTCCCCAGTGCATAGCTTACAACCCTTGCCCTGAGGGCTCTGGAGGTGGGGGAGGGGTTGTCATCCTCGAAGACATATTTTCCAGACTTTCAGTTACGTTCAACAAAATGGCTATCTCAAAATTTTGATTGGATGTTTGGTGAAATGGTGGGCGTGGGAAGGGGTTAAATACCCTACAATCACTTTTACTTATTCAAAAGGGCACTAGCCCTTTCAATTTCTAATCGAATGACCTCTTTTCAATGTTTCTAAGACAACAAATGGCCATCTCAAAATTTCTATCAGACTTATGTTGGGAAAATACGAGGTGTGTGTGGGGGGGTATCCACCCTCTGATCACTCTGAATCTTAAAAAGGGCACTAGAACTTGTGATTACAATTCCAAAGAGCCCCCTCCGAAGTTTATACGATCACTCTTTCTGTATATACCTTATATGCCCCCAGGGCATAACTTAAAAACCCTTGCCCTGAGGGCTGTGAGGGGGTTGTCGTCCTCAAATACATAATTTCCGGACCTTTCAGCTACGTTGCACAAAATGGCTGTCTCAAAATTTTGACTGGATGTTTGGGGAAGTGGTGAGCGTGGGAGGGGGGTTAGTTGCCCTCCCACCACTTTCGACTATTAAAAAGGGCACTAGTCCCTTTAAATTCCCATCGAATGAGGCCTTTTCGAAGTTCCTGCGACAACTCCTTGGATACAAAGTGCGCTGGTCCAAACAAATAATACATTATGCTCATATCGCTCTTTACTTCTGCATTTAAAGGAAATTCTTCATTTCCTTTATCGCTCTAAATTCTGCATTTAAAGGAGAGTAAATTATGTAATTTACAATCTTGCCCTGGGGCTGTGGGGGGCATTGCAAACCGGGCATGGGACGAAGGGGAGGGATTGGCCGCCCTCCAAATACTTTAAATCACCCCCGTCAACATATCCTGAAAGTTTCAACTTAAGACCCTTAGCCGTTCTTAAAAGATTGCAGACCCTCCTTTTGATAAACTGGATGATACATAGATAAACTTTTGATACATAGTGCCTTTTGATTTAGTATAACATCAAACTATTGATATTCCCTTTTGACAACCAGCAAGAACAAAGTGTGTTTGATTGTATTCGGCTTCCCTCTCAGTATTTCCTTAAATTTTCACCTTAGTATCATAAGCCTTTTTGGAGATCCAGGATCAAACATCTAACTGCAAAAATGCAATATTAGTCAAAATTGCACACTATTTAGAAAATGCACAACTACTTTTGAGCAGGATTGATGATATGGCCTTTTATGGGAGGACTGATCTGAAGTCTCAAAAAGTGCATTCTTGGGGGTATAATTGAACTTTCGAGTTGGATTGAACTGATTGGGGGTATAAAATGAACTGAACTGATTAGTGAGTGTTTTTTTTTTTTTTTGGGGGGGGGGGTCTGAAGCCTAAAAGAGTACATTCTAAGTGCAAATATTTCCTGATATGTTCTTCAAATCAATACAGGATGAGGAATTTAACCCCTACTTAACATCCACTCATTTTGAGGAGTAGAACTGGAGAAGCTAAGAGCGGAATAGAGCCCCACTTATTGAAATACATAGTTTAATGTAAAAAAAAAAAAAAAAAAAAAAAATCACATTCATATACTTAACCGAACAGAGGGGAGGTGTCCCTTAGAAGAAATATTTGTCCATTGAACCATCTCCCTAAAAAATTAAAGACCACGAAATGAAAATTATTTTTTGCCTTTCAGGAGCTCCTCCCCCCCCACCTCCCAGAAAAAAAATATTTTCTATTTTCCTCAGAATTGTCAAAAAGTCCAACATATATGCTTCTGGGGATGAGATGACCCCAGAACCCCTGGGACAAGGGCCCTAAAATATACAAATTGCTAATTATTCAGACAGGTTTTATAGTAGAAAAGCGGGGTGAGGGGGGTTGTACAGGGGTGTCCAATCGGTTTAAAATGTTCGGAGATCATTCTCTGGGGTAAAAGGATCACATATTTCACTAGAAGGGGAGGTAAGGCTGGTAAGGGGCCAGGAAATAAAACAAACACTTTCTTGTCCCTGGCCAGTTTGAAGCTTGGAGCCAAAAGTCCTCGGGGTAGGAGGACCCAAATGTAAAAAAATTTGTATGGGGGCACAGGCCTCCAAGTAATATCCTTAAGTCCAAGGATTTATATCCTTAAATCTTTTGGTCAAGAGGACTCGAATGTACAGGCAAAATATCCTGCCACAAAGTATAAACTTCAAAATATCCATGCCTGCCACCAATGTCCTTTCTGAGAGTGGATTTCAAGCCTGATTAGTTAATAATCAAACAGTTCGTGGTAACAAACTGTAAGTAAGGAGCAACTCGGCCAAATAGCAATCGAAACCCTAAAAAACGGAATTTTTATAACAATAGATAGATCAAAAGAAATGGCTTTTTAATGCCAACTCAAGATATATTAAATGCATCAAGCTTCATGCACCCATCAAAAGCTACGAGCCTGAGAAAATTTGTATATTTCTTTTTTAGAAAGGGTGGAAACGCCCCTAAAAAGTCAATGCAGCTTTATAAAAATTACACGATCAAATTCAACATATCAGAGAACCATACTGTAAGGTTCTCTACCTTCGTTCTCGAAAAATGTGAAACTTTGCACTTTTTGCCACAAGAAAGATCACGGATGCGTGTTTATTTGTTGTGTCTCGGCGTGTGTGTGTTTTTTTTTTCTTTGCCAGGGTGATCGTATCGAGCCAATGGTCATATGAGATCGGGAGAGTGCTCGTTCGAACGGATATTACAGTTCTAGTTCCCAATTTCGTGACCAAACGATTGGAGGGCAACTAGATCCTCCCTCTACCTCCCATGTTCCTTTTTTACCATAGTCATCTGGTCAAAATTTTGAAATAGCCATTTTGACCAGCATAGTTCAAAGATCTAGTATCATGCCTCTGGGGATGACACGACCCTGAAAGTCCCTGGAGAAAAGGGTTGTAAGTTATGAAACTTGTCTAGTGTTTACATATAGTATTTGTTATTGGGAAGTAAACAGACATTTCTAGGGGAGAGAAGTTTCTGGGGAAGAAACTTAAAAGGAACTATACACGGGGACGGGAGAATTTACCAGAATTTTTATACAAAATTCTTTTTATTTCATTTACTTTCTCTTTGCCAATTCAATTTTACATGTGGAGATATTCCGGGAAAATTTTCAAAGGAGTTCAGATTGTCTGGCGGGTTTTTCCGTTGGAGGATTTTCTGCAGGAGATATTCTCCATTTGGTAAATTTCACGTGGAAGAAATTTTCCATTGAGACATCGGGAGGGGAGAATTCCGAGGAAAATTTTACACGAAGGGAGGATTTCCGGCATGATTTAAAAAACGATTAGAAATTAAAAGAAAGAAAGTCTTTTTTTCAAACGGACGTAGGCTTAAAAATTATTTTCCAGGCGGAACTGTCCGCAAGAAATTTTTGGGGGGAATTTTCAGCAAGGATGGAATTATCTAGGGATGGGAGATCTTACGTGGAAGGAACTTTCCAAGGAGGAATTTTCTTGGGGAGGATTTTCCATGGTGCGAAAAGGCGGCTTTTCTGGCACCATTTTAGAAACAATCAGAAATTAAATGAAAAACTGATTTTTTCCACTAAAAGTAAGGAGCAATATTAAAACTTAAAACGAA
Source organism: Artemia sp. Qi Xiang Cuo (assembly GCF_049724085.1). Classification (NCBI taxonomy): domain Eukaryota; kingdom Metazoa; phylum Arthropoda; class Branchiopoda; order Anostraca; family Artemiidae; genus Artemia; species Artemia sp. Qi Xiang Cuo. The sequence goes on from NC_142795.1 coordinate 38,835,338, forward strand.
CAGAAATTATCCCGTATATGAGGGCATATCCCTCTCCTCAACACCTCGCTCTTTACGCTAATTTTAACTTTTTGTCCGAATTGTTTAAGAACAAATCCTGAAACACAAGAGTTGTCTAATTAGACTAAGGACATTGTTAAAATACAAAAAGAACCTTTGGCGTGAAGAGCAAGGTATTGAGGAGGGGTTATCCCCCTCATATACGGAACAATTTCTGTTCTTTTAAGTTTCAGTGTTGCTCCAAACTTTCAGTTGAAAAAGAAACAATGTTTAATTTAATCACTGAAAGGCTGAATCAATTCTCAGGAAAAAATGTTGATATGTTGCTGATTTGAATAGCCAAAAATAACCAGTAGCTTATTTTTCTTTACCCTGAGCCCGAGTAACTCCAAATCATGTTTTTTTTTTAATATTTGTTCATGTAATAGAAGTTTTTTTTTAATTTTATTCAAAATTTGACAAAAAATCGTGCAAAATACTCTTGAATTCGAAATTTTGTCATTGAATTTTACCAAAACCTAAAGTTAATCTGAGCAAAAAAACTGATCAGAAACATCAAAATCGATATATCGATTATCGAATATCAAAAGTAAAAATATCGATATATCGTTTAATCAAATTAACGCCCACCACTATCCGTAAGTTCCTGGGCCAAAAAAACCCTTACGCAAAAAAAAAGTTAGCGTTACAAAGCCACAAAAAATGGGACCAGAAAATGTTTTATTTTTCCAACAGACTTGAAAGCCATACTTGAAAGCGCTTTGATCAGGGGGACCAAAATTGGCGAAAAAGAAGAAAAACAACACTGCTTCACCTAAAACAGGGCCGTAAAGATGACGAATTTTTTCTGAAATATTCAAAACAGTAAGTTCCTGGCCAAGTGGATCCTAATATTAAACAAAGATTTTAGTTTGAGGGTACAGGCTTCTCTGAAAGTTGAAACCCAAAAAGGGCCAACAACCTTTTTTTACGATTGGCTTGAAACTTTCAAAAATCGATACAAAGACTAAGGGGACCACAGATTTTTCTTTGGCAGAAGGAGTGCTAGGTGGCCCAGAAATGGGAGAAAAGCCTTATGGCGCTTGGTGTTTGAAACTTGTAGCTGTAAGTACACGGGCCAAGGGGACTCTAATACAAAATAATTTAGATCAGGGATATGGTTCCACCAAAAATATTACCCCAAAATGATAAATTTTTTTGGCACAAAACTTAGTGCCAAAAGCTTGAAACTTGCACTCGTAAGTTCCTGGGTAAGAATACCTTGATATAGAAAAAACAGATGGGGACGCGAGCCTCCTAAGAGTGAAAAATATTCTTTACGATTAGTCTGAAACTTACATGTGAAATTCATTCGACAAAGGGGACTCCAATTCACAAAAAAATATCTTGCCTGAAAATTGTGTTAAAAAAAAGCGAACAAACTTTATTTTCCTGGATAGATTGTAATTTACATGAGTAAGCTTTTGAATTGCGTATAAAGGATCGCTTGAACATTTGGATGTAGGACTTCATCAAGAAGGCTTAAAAAAGAAAGAAGGAGAGAAAAAAGAATGGGTGACGAATATCTGCATTTACAAGGGGAACCAAAAGAAATCACATTATTTCTGTACACAATTGTTTATTAGTATATCAAGAAAAAATATTCAATCTTCATCAAAGTACTTTCCATTGGAGTTAATCCACTTATCCAATCTTTTAGTCCACTGTTAAGAAAATTCCTGAATTCTTCTTTTGTGCTGTCCGACAGCGCCTCCGTCGTTTTTTTCTTCACTTCAGCAACGTCTGCAAAACGCTTTCCTTCATGTCTCTTTTCATTCGAAGAAATAAAAAGAAGTCACAGGGAACACGTTGGGTAAATAGTGTGGATTCGACAGAACGGTCATACTATTTTGTTCAGAAACCGGCGAACAGAAAGGTCTCTGTGAGCGGGGGAATTGTCACATTGCAAAACCAGTCACAAACTGCAACAAATCAGGCCCTTTCCGCCGCAAACTGTTAAGTAATCTTCTCAAGACTACCAAGTAAAATGCCTGGTTAACTGTCTGACCTGGTGGAACAAATCCTGAATGGACAACTCCTCTCACATTGAAAAAACAGATGAACATTGTTTTAATATTTCACTTCATATGACGAAGTTTTTTAAGACGAGGTGAATTTGGAGTCTTTCATTTATTTGATTGTTGCTTAATTTCAGGATCGTATCCATAGTACCGCGATTCATCACGGTATTAGACTTGCACTTAAAAAAACAAATTTTCTGCCACCCTTCTCATTCCCAAATCTTCGGTTATAATCCTCTGTACTGAATTCAAGTCACTCCAGAATTTTCAGCAATTTTTTCACTGGTCCGTCGTTGAGCTTTCAGGATAATTTCACAAATTTTCTAAACATTTTCGTCAGTACAGACAATCAAAGGACGTCCAGAGCGACTTTGATTGTCAATTGACATTTCATCATTTCTAAGACAGGAAAACCACTCAAACACTTGAGTTTTCCCATAATATCATCCTTTTAGGCCGTTTTGAATATTTTAACGGTTTCCGTGATTGTTTTTCCAAGCAGGAGGCAAGACTTCACAGCCGCGCGCTGTTCACGAATATCAACCATCACGAAAAATAGCATTCACATTAGTTTTTACACGAACAACACGCAACCTTCTACAGTGATAAAAGTGATAAAGTGATAAAAGTGATATAAGTGATAAAAGATAGCTTTACACGTTACCACCAGCAAAAACCCGGTACTACAGAAACTATATCCTTCAAACCAACAGTTCAGTTTCTCCTGGGCACCCCCCTAACTTTTGGTTATGAGATTAAGAGTCAAGATCTATTTCGTTTGCATTCTGTCTCCATATCAGCTCTTATTATTGGTAGGAGTCCCCTTTCTGTCGTTAAAGTTGGCATATGGGGCTTAGGATAAACGATTTTGCACCTACGTTTGGTTCTTTTTCTCATCCAATTTTTTTAGGACGTGAAGTGAGCCAAGGAAGAGTTTTATCCCCCTACATTCCAATGGATCTTTGTCAGAGGGTTTACAACCTTTATCTATAGCCCTTATCTCCAGGAGGCGGGACGCGTCTTTTATTGTATTCGCTGATGATATTATTTTGATGAGTCGTTCTAAAGCTAGTGTAACTAAAAATTCTAAGACCTTTTCTACTCTGCTTAATGATACAGGTTTTCTAGTAGCGAAAGAAATGTCACTATTTTCCCGTTAATATTAATGACTGTTCTTAATTTAGATATTTTCGGAGACCAGACGGCGTTTCCATGACGATCAATAAAAGTTCAAATAGATAAAAATCCCTTTAATAGACAGTGTTTACTACTGATGACGGTCACTGCATATGTGACCGAAATATCCGGTACTTTTTGTGAATTTCTATCACTGTTATCATCATCGCTGTCTATTAAAAGGATTTTATCCCTAATTGAACTTTTATTGATCTTAATTGGTTTTAATTTCTGGTTTCTGATGTTCATGTTTTATCTTGGTCACTTTATTGTGCTTCGGCTAGAGATACTAAGCCAAAGCTAACTGCATATATTCAAAAAAAAAAAAAAAAAAAAAAAAAAAAAAAAAAAAAGAACCAATAATATAATTTCGTCGCATCTATCGTCAAGCTATTTCAGCTTCTCTTTTTAATGGAAAATTTACATTTTTATTAAAATTTATTAAAAAGACTTTTAATAAATTTACGTTTTCTATTTCAAATACTGCAAATTGTTGTTTGGTTTTACAGTCTGTTTTAATAACAGTGAACTGGATTCGAAATTTAAACTAGCGAGCCACTGAACATAAATAGGACCGAAGTTGATACTTTCTACCATAAATCTTAAATATTCTTTCGATCTATTAAATTTTACCTTTCATTTCACGATTTGATATGCGCTTGCGAATTCAGTATTTCGTCATTTTTATTTGATGCATTTTATTCTCTTATTTTTTAGGCGTATTGTATCGTTTTCTCTTCATAAATCGTTCCTATGTATGATTTGTTGAGTGTTTTTACAGCCATATTTACCTATATACTCCTTGAATTAAAAAAAAAAAAAAATATTGATTACGAGAAAATTAGTTCGTGACAAGTGTTTTTTCTTACCTGAAATGAGTAATATAGCTTTACAACCCATTCATTATCAGCTTCTGCCAAGATGTCACGTTCAGCTTTCACATGTGCCACTTGGTTTCTCTTTAAAACATCTCGTTTACGCAACGTTTTCATAGCGTACAAGTGATTTGTGTCAATTTTTTGAACTAAAGCTACTTCCCCAAACGCACCAACACCAATGGCTGCAAAAATCAGAAACATTCATATAACAAAGAAAATTACAGCAGGTTACAATTAAAATTTAAAATGGAAAATACATATTTTTCATTATTCAGTCACAACACCAGCGAAATCGCATTTTAGAGATTGAGAAATATTTTCAAATTATAATAAAAAAAAAACTATACCAAAACGTTCTTTTTTCTGTTTAGGATAGTCAAAAACCAGTCTGATGCCCTAAAACAATGAGACACTCACAAACCTCCTGTAGTGCTTGTCTATAACTATTTCACAATTAATTTTCAGAAAAGGAGGGGTATAAAATGATATTACTTTGTTGCGAACATTTCAATTTACTATTATTTCTAGTTGTATGGAAATCGGTCCTTCTAACCAATCTTACACAAAAAGGAGAAGAAAAATGACAGAAATTCTCCCGTCATTTTGGATTAATAAGGTACAATCAGCACCAGAAACGTATCTTTTTTTGCTATTGTCAGATTTTTTTGTGTGAATTCACAAACTTGGCAACAAGTCGGCTAAAATTTGACCTAGCCAATATTTAGTCTACAGGAAATGGTTAACGTATATATAATAAGCTGGAATTCATATTTTTGTTTTTCTGTCACAGGTATATGCATCTTAACATAATTCAGTTTAATGCATAAAAACGATGTTTCAATGCTTAAATGAAAGGAAAGTATGTTATTCTACAAAAATGTAATGGATATAGTAAAGAAAGGAAGAATTTATTCATAAAAAAAAAAAAAAAAATCATTTTAGAAAAGTGTCCCTTTCAAGCCTGTATCCCTTGAACAGATTGAAGATCCCGATTTCCACCGCATCATTTTTAATTGGCCTGTCTTATAAGTTCTTTGTTTATTTTTTGATGTTTAGTTCCGTTTCTAGAATCATTATTATTAAAAAAAAGCTACATTTTTTAACAATCTAAGAAACTATACTTTATTGATTTAAATATCCAATGGAGCATAAAAAAAGTAAAATTGTTGCAGATTATTTTCAACCAATTTCCACCTTTAACAACTGAAAATCTAACGTTTTTCAGAATGAAAACTGATTGGTATTTTCATATCACGTGATTTATTGAAAGTAGCACCCATTCAAAGAAAAAGTATTATGGATTATTCTTAACCTATTTTTATCTTTTACAACTGGAAATCTAATATTTTTCAGAATAAGAATAGAAAGAGAAAAAAATGACGAATAAAACAAAAGGTTTTACCTCTAATTTTCTTGAACATTGATTTATCCATTTTGGCCCTTTTTAAACGAATGTAATTGGATTCTTTTTGGTTAAGCATCCGTCTCATTTGACATTGCGCCTCCTCACTTAATTGTATCTTTGACATTTCACGCTCCAATTGAAGTTTCCTAGTCACACGTTGATTATGTGATTTTAAAACGTTCTCAATATGCTGCTCCATATAAAACTTAAAAGCAGCTGGACTGTAATTCCTCACTTTTGTCTCCCTCCTCTCTTCTTCCCGCTCCTTGGAGAAATTTCTGCGCTCAGGGATTGGCGACTGATGGGTTAATTTATAAGGAGGTGGTGGAGGAGGAGGCATGTCCCCACGGTCATTTGACGTAGTACTCATTCCTAGTCCACTGTCCTGCGTAGCCTCAGACTGAACAGTAGTAAAGCTAACGGGACTATGAGTCGGTCCTCTACTCGCGGATTCACTTAAAGGACTATCCGACCGAGAACTGCAGGCTTGAGCTATATCCAATGTTAACGAGGGAACAATTCTGGGTGCATCACTCTCGGTGGCTAAAGGAATTTCATTGATTGGTATCTGGGCAAGGGGTGTCGTGATTTCGTTGTCATCTGGCAAGTAAGGAGAGAACAGCTGAGACACAGGTGTAGTCCTTTGACTGGCCAAGGCCTGTAAAAAAAAAAAAAAAAAAAAAAAAAAAAAAAAAAAAAAAAAAACTAAAGTTCCAATATTTTAAACGCAATTGCACCCATAAATGGATATATCTCATTCATTGTATTTCATTCACCTTTGCATGTGTTTCATTTTGAGTGTTTTATAAATTAATCTATAAGAAACCTAACCAAAACGTTTCACCAGCTTAAAGGAATCTTAAAAATCATGAGCACCATCAACTCAGCGACATTACAATGAACGGCAACTTTTTGTGCAGCGACATTCATCGTTGCACAAAAAGACCGGGAGGAGGAGGAAGAGTTCCTTCCCCCTCCCTTAATCAAGCCCAATGGAAAGAATCTCCTCCTGAAAAACAAAGATATTGTGGACTATAATGTACTTGCATTGTACATAAGCCCTCTCCCCTGCCTCGTGAATGAAAATTATATTTATGCTCCCCCTCCTCTTTTTCCATTTTTGATTCACTTATCTAGTTTCCTGAAAGGGATAAAAATGACTCCGAAAAAGAAAATTACATTTAAGGTATCATTGAATAAAACAAATTTCACATTTATCTCAGACCAATAATTAACCACCCAGCCAAAAAAAACAGGCCAGAATATTCTTTCCTGCACCAAGCCGCCTGAGGCCAACACAGCTACGCAAGCTCCTCTTCCATCCCAATCTATTCAAAAGCTACCTCTTTACACCCTCCCAGGAAGTTCCTATCTCCTTTAAATCGTTCTTTATGACATCCTCCTACCACAACCGCGGACGACCTGCTTTCCATTTAGCCGTAGACGGTTGGTCGAAAAGATATGTCGCTTCAACTATACCTAATGTAATATATCTTTGTTTAGCAGTGGCTAATTTAGAACAAAAGTTTGGCTCCACTGAAACCACCATCCTCAAAATATTCTACCTCTTAAATCAGTGCTAGCGAAAACATTAGGTGAAAATATCCTTCAAGCTTAACTGAAATAATATATTTGTCTCTCTTCCCTAAGTTTGTATTTTTTTTTATTTTCCCAAGTCTAGGGGGGGGGGGCTTCTGTCCCCTAACTACCTTTCTAAACTACCAACCCTTTATCCTGCCTCTACTCGTTGTCACAGGGCTTTTGTCTATAAAGCTTGTTAGAGACGAGAATCAATAATCAATTAAGGATCACTAAAACATAGTGTTTTTTCTTCTTAAACAACTTATAATTCAAATTCTTTTCATCATTTTTCGGCATCGGAAGTATTAGCGAGAAATTATTGTTAACTTTATTTGATTTCGAATTATTTAGTTTTTGGAGCTTTGACCAAGGTTCATTTTCTAATTCTGTATAATGAATTCTACGATTGTCTGAATTTGAAGAATCCATTCTAAGCAATAAGTAACTCGGGATCAATGGTAAGTTTAGTTAGGTTGTATCCTCTATTGTGTCTCCAATACTTTTCTTACTGATTGAAAATAGAAACCCCCACAACACAAATACTTGGCAGTCCCTTCCGGTCACATTAATCACACTTTCTGGATATTAAATTAACAGGTATGTTTAATTATGAATATTTTCATTAAATGCACTTTGAAATTATAAAATTTATTTTTCAGTAAATTTTCTGAATTAAGGGCATCAACTGGTGCAGCTGTCCCAGGCACCGCTGCTGGGGGGTTGCCCACTCTGATCAAATTTTTCACTTTGATTCGGCTTTATTTGCTTGTATTTGGGTCGGGAGGGTGCGCTGTAATTAATTTTGTCGCGGGCACCACCAACCCTACGAATGGCTCTGGTAAGAACGATCTACGTTAAATCCAGTATTAGTTTTTGTTAATGAAAAATCTTAGCTGGTGGATTTACCTTTTTTGCTTCACACACGATTTTATAACCTAATAATAAAGAAAGTCAAGAAACTTGGATCAAAATCAACATTCATGTTTGCCTGAAAACTGGCAGGATGCTAAAAAAATGTGTCGAAATGGCTCGAAATGTGTATGATTTCGAGGCAAGTGCTAGGGTTTTATAACTAATACTTGTTTGTTGCATATTCCCCTTGCAGACAACCTTATATACACGTTGGAACTTAGCTACACCAGAAACCATAGTAAAATGTGTTTTACCTGCATAGTTGAATGATAACTCGGTGGATCAGCAGGCGGTGGAAAACTTCCTTGCACAGCAGGGGTAGTCAAAGAGGTCGATAGTGTATAAGGAGGCGGAAGAGGTGGGGTTATGTTATGACTGCTTGGCTTTGGTGGAAGAGGTGGTGTTGGACTTGCTGGCGCCAATGCAGTCTGTAAAACCGGCTTTTGTACCTTCAAGTAAAGAAAATATTAATCATTCACCCTACAAAATTAATTACGTAATTCAGGTGCATCGCTCGAGCAGAGTATCAGGTATAGATATTGATAAAAAAAAAATATTTTTCACTCCATTATTTTCATTTATCAGTTTTCAACAATATGCCTTGTCATAAGATATTGGAGGTAAAACAAAAATAGGGTTAACACCAATTTTCTTTGAATAAATCGATCTAGTTTTTAGGCTAATATGATCCCAGTTTTTATAGCTATTGCAACATAAGTCGTCTACGATTAAAAAATTTCTGTCATTACCCCTCATCCCTGTTTCTCTTTTTGAGTTTGACAGCGCATCATGCCATGCTCCTGGTATGAAGAGCATCAGTTGAATACCATCCTTTCTAATTCAGAGACCGGGGTATAGGGAATAATGTGAAAAGAAAGTTGACGTAAACACTAGTCTCCTACGGTTGTTTCTTCCTCTAGTATGCTTTATCAGCGTACCACCCACAAGTCCCACAGCTCCGTATTCATCGGAAATGATTGTCTTTTTCCACTGGTAGACATAAATGAATACCAGACAAAACCCATAATTATTGAATATATGGACCTTTGATTGTCTCATTATCTACCAAGTGAAAGCAGCATCCCAGTCTCATAAAACAACTAACAAGCATAACATCCGTAATAAGGAGAGCCCTAGTTGTCAGGGTCCAGTACCATAAATACCATGCAAATTTATTGCAGTCCACCATCGAATGGACTCCAGTCATCTGGCGCACTTCTATTGCACTTGTTATAACTCGATCGTTTACAATCAAGTACATACTGTACCTATTTTAGTAGCAGCATATCCTAAAATCGGTACTTCTCTTATTGCAGAAATGGACTTAGAAAGTAAAAAAAAAAAAAAAAAAAAACAAAATAGAAAAAAAAACCAGCAATACACTGATACTGTTTTTTTTTCGTAATTCTTGATATACGAAAAAAACAGATAGAAAAATACAAAACAAACAAAGCAGCTAATCTATTCCGACTATTGAATACGAAATTCACACGAGTTACTGTTCATACTTCGCATTTCGTGGGTTAATCGGCTGTAGTTTAGGAGCAAGTTTTGCCGCTTGGCGAGGTAGTCTAGGTCCGAGGGAACGATAAAAGGGGACAACAGAAGAAACGATAGTATGGGGAAATGAGTCAAGTATGCAAGAATTACTTTCGACAGGAAGGGGATTATCAAACAGTTCGTGGTAACGAACTGTAAGTAAGGAGCGAACCCGGCTTAATTTTAACTGAAACTCTAGAAAACGGGATTTCGATATCAATAGATACATCAAAAGAATCAGATTTTAATGCTGATTTCAAATATATAAGTTTCATCAAGCTTAGTCATACCCATCGAAAGTTACGCCTGAGAAAATTCGGCTGATTTTCGAAAAAGGGGGAAAGACCCCCTAAAAGTTATAGAACCTTAATGAAAATCACACCATCATATTCAGCGTATCAGAGAACCCTACTGTAGAGGTTTCAAGCTCCTATCTGCAGAAATGTGGAATTTTGTATTTTTTGCCAGAAGAAAGATCACGGATGCGTATTTATTTGTTTTATTGTTTTCTTTTCCCCAGGTGTGATCCTATCGACCCAGTGGTCCTAGAATATCGTGGGAGGGCTCGTTGGAATGGAAATAAAAAGTTCTAGTGCCTTTTTTAAGTGACCAAAAAATGGAGGGCAACTAGGCACCCTCCCACGCTCATTTTTTCCCAAAGTCACCTGATCAAAAGTTTGAGATAGCCATTTTGTTCAGCATGGTCAAAAATATGATAACTATGGCTTTTAGGATGACTTAATCATCCCCCGAAGTCCTCGGGGGGACGGCTGAAAGTTATGAACTTTACTCAATGGTAACATATAGTATTGGTTATTGGGAAGTATACAGAAGTTTTCAGGGGGGACTTTTTCTGGTAGTGGGGGTGGGGGGAGTGGGTCGGGGGTTATATGGGAGGATCTTTCCATGAGGGAAGTTTTCACGGGGGAAAGGACATTGATATGAAGGGGACGCCGGATTTCCCAGCATTATTTAAAAAAAAGAACAGAAATTAAATAAAAAAAAACAAGTTTTTCAACTGAGAGTAAGGAGCAAAATCAAAACTTAAAACGAACAGAAAACATTACATATATGATTGGGTTCACCCCCTAGTCAATACTTCGCTCTTTAAGCCAAAGATTTTTTAGTACTTTCATAAGAGCTATTTATTCTAATTAACGGCCTTTCTGATTAAGCGGTAATTTTTAAAGAATTGGAACAAAATTCGAACTTTAGCTTAAAGAGCAAGGTATTGACTAGGGGGTGAACCCCTATCATACGTATTAAATATCTGTGAATATAGAAGTTCATTCCGTAAGTTAATTCGTAAGTTACGTATATTTATTACTAATAAAACCGTTAGTAAATAAAATTAAAGAATTTTCGAGAAAGCCATTTAGCCAAATAAAAGTAAAATTAATATGCAAATTTTGTTTTGATTATTCATGTACGGTGAGCCAAAATCAAAACCTGCATTAATTCAAAACGTTCAAAAATTAAATAAAAAAACAAACAAGTTTTTTTTTAACTAAAAGTAAGGAACGACGTTAAAACTTAAAACGAATAGACATTATTCCGTATATGAAAGGGGCTGTCCCCTCCTCAACGCCTCGCTCTTTACGTTAAATTTTTACTTTCTCACAACTCTATTTTTTTAAAAATAAAAAACTTTAGCTTAAAGAGGGCGGCGTTGAGGTGGGGACAGCCCCTTTCATATACGTAATAATTTCTGTACGTTTAAATTTTTAACGTCGTTCCTTACTTTCAGTTAAAAAAACTTGTTTTTTTTTAATTTAATTTTAAACAAACACTAAGGGGATAAATCAAATGACAATCATATCAAAATCTTTAAAATCTTGTGATTTAATATGAAAGTGGGACCACCCCCTTGGCATATCAGATTGGGTTCCATTTTTAGATCCAATTTCCGCCCTAAAAAAAAAAAGAAAAAGAAAAAAAAAAAAAAAAAAGAAAAAAAAAGATAACATACGACCCGGCGAAATTCTGATAAAAAAAAGAAGCATGTTTGACTGAATGGACCTATAGTTTGACGACATGATTTTGAAAATTAAATAGCTCTTTCATGGCATCTGGAACTATATATCTTTTCAAGAAGGCCAATTTAATGAGTTCACAAAGTGAGCTTACTTTGCTTATCTAAATGGATGTATTTTAAATCGAGGCATCAAATCAATCATTTTGAATACTGATTACCTATCGACCAGTGAGCGAACAGCGTTCAGCAATATCTACTCCGTACCTATCATTATCCTGGATAAATTCCACTCATTCAAAAGCAAAATAAATAGAAACAGAAAGAAAAAAACTTTTTTCAAGAGCAACGTTTTAATATTCTTCAAAAGCACACTATAAATAAAAAAATTATCTTTTTTTTTTAGCGTAACATACCTAGATAAATCGAAAAAAAAAACACTAAAAACTGGGACGATTTTCCCTCTTTCTTACTTTGGTCAGTTGTTTGTGCCGAGCGTCTCAACGTTTGCCGATTTATGCAAAACTAATTGATTGAAAAAATAGTTTTTTAACAATTGTAATTAGCAAAAAATCAGTAAAAATATTTTTTACGTATCATTACAATTAAAAAATTTAAAACATTTGCGTTAACAATGAGTATTTATTACATTTAATCATTTAAAAGTATGGTTCAAACCGGTAGTAACACACTAATCGGAGTAACGAACCATATGTCACCAGAAAAATTAGAGCAACAACAAAATCAACATCAGATGTCCATCGGAAGTTTCCAGGACAGCTTCTTGCAGCAGCAGAATCCTTGGTGTCAGCAGACCTTTCATTCTGGGATTTAAGCCCTGAAGAATCAAGTTCCTCCCAAAGGAAGTTCAGATAAAATAGCTATGAGGAGCATGTTTCAGCTGATGCTTAACTAGCAAACTGCTACACAAGAAAGAAGACGGCAGGACGACTTGCATCAGCCAGGAAAATCAGAGGGGAGAAGAGGTCACCAGGAAGAAAATCAGCAGAAAGAAGAGTTCGAGCTGAGAAAACCAGACTTTCGGACGCATCATATCAGAGCTTTTTCATTTGAAAATACCATAAACTGGATTTTAACTTGCCTGAAAAATTGGAATCAACTGGATGACAGGAAGTGTGCAAACATTTGCATTAATTTTCTACAATTAAACATATAAAAATTACGTTGAGATTAAATTTTTAATTTTTCTGGGCCTTCTTTTAACATCCAATACTTTTTTTGAAGGCTAATCTGAAAACTGTTTTAACCCTGATTAGGGGATTAAAAGTAACCGAAAATGTTAACAATCCCCACGTACTACTTAAACGTACAACTAAGACAAAAGTAAGTCCATACTTGCGTGCTTTTGACAGACTGCATAATAATTGGAGGTTTATTGAGACTAGGTGAAGGAGAGGACATGAGAACTGCTCGTCCTGAGTCGCTCGGAACTGGACTTGGCCCGCTCATTATCGACGGAGAAGCAACACCTAAAAGTAAAATACTGTCATAAATAAAGCAGTGACTATCTCAAACCAATCACTGCAAAGTAGAATGATAATAGCAATTGCACTAACTCTTAACTTCTATAAAATGCTCTTTTGGAAGCGGATATACTTTTTTCATCTCACTCCAAGAGAAGCTATTCGACTCAGTACTCACCTCTCTCAGGACCTGGACCCGTCTTCACCTTGGTTTTATTAGTTTCTCTTACCCATCATTATACTGAACAATATCACCCTGTTCAAATTAAAAATAAATTAAAACATAAAAAAACACGTTTCAGTATACCATAAAATTATATGAATAAGTGAAAAATCATTTTATAAACTGAGGTAAATAGTAATTGTTAACTTAGATTTTCTAAGCAAACTGTTTCTGAACGTATTGAAAAAAAGTTAAGAGGAAATGTTTGTTGTCTTCAGCCAATCAATGATGCTGGGCCCAATCTATGTACAGAAAATGACCTAATTCACTCATAGTCATAGTTATCATAAACATTATTAAATATTTTTTTACGCTTTGAAAATATGACTGAAAATGTCACCAATACAAATTTTGCTTATAGTGTATAACTGTCATTCATACACTTTTGGGTACTGGAACTTCGCACAGCTCCAGTTAGAAGTCTGGATATGGAAATTTTGAATACAAAATTTAAGCTTGTCTGCAAAGTTGGAGCTAACCGTATGACAGGAAATGGGTTTAAAATAAGTCTTTGCATTTATTGTTAAAAATCCCAAAGCTGCATTAAGAAGTTTTAACACTGGAAATTTAAACTTTATTCGTTTCGTAATTATAAAAAGCTTTACAGTTTCAGAAAGCTAAGAGATTAATCATCAATATTAATAGTGCCTTTGAGCATCTCTTATCCGACCTATCCGCTTAATATAAAGTTCCATAGGTATACTCCGTAAAATAACAACAAATACTTATCCGACAACTTGTCAACTGAAACGCTATCGGCAACTAGGCGAATAACAACATTAATCACGTGGGCTTTACTGTAAACCTAGCTTATTTATAAACTCCCTGAAGGTGTGTCAAATTTAGCAATTACTGTCTCTTTTTATTCTTTGGCTGTAATTTCATGTACTTTTTCCATTTTTGACAAGATTGATTTTTTTTTTGTATATATATGACATCACTTATCCTCACTCATCCTACATTTCTTCGGGTTAGCAGGTGTAACTTATTTGACAACTAATCCAGACCATTTCAAGTCGTAAACCTATTAACCTCGGACGCTATCTACGTCTTGTGAAACGCTAAGGATAAGTAATCGGGCTTGTCAGATAAGTAATCTTGGGATGCTTGACCGCACTATAAGCAATATAAAATACATGTCACGCCTTCAAGCTTTTATCTAACGCGAAGAATTAACAGGTTGGACTTTCTGCATTGATGTTCTTAGTAAAAGAATTTATTTTAAACGGCTCTGAGCTAGCACACAAAGTTTGGTCTCTACTCAGGAACGAAAAAATGGCCAAAAAATTGTAATTGTTTTTTTTTCTTCAAAAAGTCCGAAATTCGGCTGAAATTGCGTTACAAAACAAAATGCGTTATCTTAAACAAACAAACAAACAAAAAATAAAAAAAATACAAAAATAACTACCAGTTATTTTGATTTTCAATCTAAGCTGTATATTCTCTGAAAGTTAAAACATTGACCTTAAACCTTGAAGAGCAAACATAATTGAATTGCTTTGTATTAAAATTCATTGTAACATGATTGGAGGTTGTGGGCAGAAATTGAACTTAATCGGTAGACAAGAAGTGGTTTGAAAACCCGTTAAAAGCTCAATCGACAGACTCGAATCCAAAAGCAATATGGCTTTGCTGAGAAAAAAGAAGAGCTTTTCTCTTTTGTCTGCTAAGAAACTGATATCTGAAACATTGGGACTTCTCTGGAATAGGGTTTATTCTATTGGAACTATTTTAGTTCCAGAAATTCTTTTATGTAAATGCTACATTATTTCTTAGATAATAAACAACCAAGAAATAAGAAAGGAGTAGACAAAAACAGATAGGATAAAGGAATTAAGCAGTCAGAAAGATTTACCAAAATTCCTTTTGTCTACCAAAAAGAACCCCAGCAAAATACTCACACTGAATCACTGTCTGAGTCTGTCCTTTATTCTTTCAGTCTATTTGAGGTTCAGGATATGTTAACTAACTGTACATAAGAACTTACCACCCGAAAAAGTAGGACTCTGCCTATGTTGCAATGCCGTTTGATAAGGAGGTGGAGGAGGCGTAGTCAGTTTCACATTAGTACTTCCGATATGGTATGATGGTGGTTGCATCGCACTTTGTATGTTCATAGCCAGAAGCTGATGACTAAATTGAGCCTGCTGCTGAGGGCCGTTTTGTACAACAATGGGCTGCCCTCGACAACTAGATGAAAGAGAAGGGGCCGGACTAGCACCCCTATGGCTTCCCGTTGAGCTCAATCCTGGCGTAGATACCCTAAAATTCAAAAACAAAACAATCATATCAATAAAAAATAAACCACATAAATGTACAGGTTTTAAGACTTTTTTTAAAACTGCCTGGTTTTATTAAACTCGTTGAAGGCAAGGTTCAGTTCACATGAAGAACAGTCACGGAACAGAAGGTTCAGTACGATATAAGTTAATTGCAATTCCTAATGACTCTCAGTCCCTGTTTTGGCATGGGTTGACAAAATTTCCCGACCCTTAATGTTTTTTTTTTGCATAGCAATATGGTTTTACAAATGTTTTAAACTGAAGGATAGCAGAAGTGATATTTTCATGATATACTAATATGTTAGGCTAATTCAGTTTTGAACTACCCTTTCAAATTAGTCCAAATGTAGATTCTCTTGTATTTTGCTAGTAAACCTTTGGCATTAAATACAAAAATTAGTATAAAGCAAATGAAACATGCTCTTGGGATCAAATCTAGAATCTTCTTAAAACTGACCTGGAACTGGGAAGAGTAACCGGTGACATTCTTTTCATAATCTGCTGAAGATTATTCGGTACATGTGACTGAGAAACTCTCTGTGC
Source organism: Artemia sp. Qi Xiang Cuo (assembly GCF_049724085.1). Lineage (NCBI taxonomy): Eukaryota > Metazoa > Arthropoda > Branchiopoda > Anostraca > Artemiidae > Artemia > Artemia sp. Qi Xiang Cuo. Next base: position 38,851,393 of record NC_142795.1, read on the forward strand.
ATGCTGTGTCGCTGTTATAGTAGCTTTACTTGGAGGCGGAGGAAGAGGAGGCGGAGGGGAATTTCCTCTTAGCATCCAGTCTCTACCATCAACCACCCTATCTCGAAAAGACTCAGCAATTCTTTCTCTACTAGCTACGTCAAATCTACTAGGATCTCTAGCAGGGATCGGAGGTGGAGGTGGACTCTGTGGTCGTTCTCTGCTCGGAATAGGTGGGGGAGTTTCATGCCTCGAGGGACTGTCTGACCTCGTACTTCCATTGGTCTCAAAATATGGCGTAGCCCTGTATCTTTCAAAGCTAGGCTTACGGATGATTTGTTGAGTAATCATTGACAAGGCTGAAAAAATAATAATAAAGAATTAGTAAAATGCAAGTACACTAAAATAGACGTTTTAAAAACGTCTATTGCATAGGAAAATAAAAGTTACATCTTTTCGTCGATGATATACTTAGACTAAGATGTAGACTGGTCATACTTATAATTATCGTCCCCTCGCTCATATTACTATAAAAATGCGTTTTCCGAAAACAATATTTCAAACCAAAGTAAATAGCAAAAAAAAAAAAAAATCTAGAAGAAATAAAGCTATATAACAGTTTAAAATTAAAACGAATTATCAGATCAAATATAAAGATAACAGACGTTGCAAACGTTGAATAAATGCATCCTAAAACGACCGGACATTAAAATAAATAACCGAATCTTACCCAAAACAACCAGAAATTACCGCAAAAATAGCGTCATATAGTGGCAAATATTTGAGTTCTCGCTTTCGAGGGTATAAATTAACCTGCAAGTCATCAAGACAGGTAAAGAGGTGTTAATCTACTGTATGAAGCAACAATCACTTTCTCGCTAGCAAAAAGAAGTTTTCTTACGCGGAAGGATAAAACTTTGACCTCTTTATCTCTTTCACAAGCAGTTTGTTCGTCAGCTTATGACGTCAGTTTGTTCGTGGGGCGTGAAGGAGTTGTAGACGCTAAGCGCATCGGGCAGTCCTTGACTGTTAAGATATTCTTCGACGATGCTGTTGGACTTACAAATGCACTTCGTCTCGGACTTAAGGTAGAATATGAAATTTTCTGAGTATTTGAGTGCCTCCGTCCTCCCCGTTGCTGTTATAAGTGTCAATCACCTGATAATATGAAGGCCAATTGCACCAGCCCTCCCCGCTGTTCCCGCTGCAGCGGAATGCATTTATCGACAAAAGATGCACCATGTTTGGCCGAACCGAAGTGTGCGCTATGTGGTGAAGGCCATGTTGCATTCAGTCTAGAGTGCCGATTAATCCGCAGTGCAATAGCTAATCGTGCCTCGAATAATAAATGGCTGGGACAGTAACATTTTCTGGGTGTTATTTGAACATAAATGGCACCAAAGACAGAGATTATTCAATAAATCAGAAAATGATCGATTTTGACAGCGTGTTACTACAGCAACATCTTTTGCCAGCTGTAATTGTCAGATCACTAAACAGAAATGATGAACATCAAGTTTATACAACCAGTGCCAGACGGACGAGGGCAGACCTCCCGGAGGGCTTGCATGTATTGTGAGTAATATACCTTCGTGCTTCTCTCCCCAGTGCATACACTCTTGCGATAATTTCATTGCCCTTCGAATTGCAGATCTAGTGATTATCAATACTTACCTACCTCATGATAAAAGAACAGTTTTGTCATTTAATAAATTTACAAAAATTGTATCTTCTCTGAAGAATTTTCCTTAGAATATTGAAAGACAAAGCTTTAAGTGGATCATAGTGGGATACCTAAATTGTAATATAAATAGAGAGTCAACTCGGTCTGATCTTGTACTTCAGTTTTTGCCAGATGGATATCAGATAGTAGCCAAGACTGCCGATTTTTCTTATATTCATAATAGTGGATATGTGTCTGATATAGACCACTTTGTTTGCTCGGCTGGTGTGATATGTTCGAGTGTCGAGGTTCATGATGAAGAAAGAGATTATGATCACCTCCCCCTCTCTTTTACCGTCTCTTTTTCGCAGTCTTCTGGCCTGAATCAGTGTGAATCTTCTCCTCGGGGCACGAAATGGTATGATAAGCATGAATGGAATAAAGCTAACTGGAAATTATATATCTGTACTTTGGCAACTCTGCTCTCACCTGTGACAGTTCCTTGCCCTTTACTTTGTACCAGTGTCCTCTCGCCTAATGCTCGATCACAACTTAATTCCTGCTATTCTCAGATTGATGCCTGCCTTAAGCAAGCCGAGGCCAATGTTATCCCTGTATCACGTATTCGGTTGAAAACCAGAAGTTCTTTATGAAAAGACGACCCTCAGTTAAAAATTGTTAAAAATCGGGCAAAAATGTGGCTTCGGATATGGAATGCGAGTGACCGCCCCACCTTAGGTCATGTATTTAATATTAAAAAAAAAAACAAATCTCAATTAAAATCTTACTTGCGAAGCGTCCGATATAAGGGTAAGGAATTTCCGAAAAGTCCTCGGCAATGGAGTGAAGTGTTGAATTTTAGTAAGCTAAACCCGACTGTTTCGTTCAGTTCTATTCCTTGTGATTCTTGGGTTAGTCATTGCTTGACAATTTTCAGTACAGTTAATTATGCAGTCCATTCCAGGTTTTGTAGATTGCTTGATTCAGTTATTCCGCGTAGACTACGCCAGAAAGATATTATCCCTATTAGTGCTGAGTCTGTTGTGAAAAGCATTACAAAACTAAAATCTAAGTCTGTTGATTTGGATGGAATTTGTGTTGAACATTTAAGAATCGATTCTCCCGAGTTGATTAGCCATCTGCAACTACTTTTTCAGATGTGTGTTAGTAGCTCACTGGTGCCTGATTCTTTCCTGTGTGGTACTGTTACCTCTGTTCTGAAGCGAGGGAAGGATTCGCTTAATTGTGGATCCTACCGCCCTATCACTGTAGCGTGTAATTTAAGCAAACTATTTGAATATGTACTGCTCCCATTTATTCAAGATAAGGTGGATTATGACGCAAATCAGTTCGGTTTTAAGTCGCGTATAGGATGCCAGCATGCCCATCGTATACTTGCAAAGGTGTTACAAAAAGCACATCGTTGCAAAACGGAAGTTAACTTTTGTGCGTTAGACCTATCTAAAGCTTTTGATACTGTTTGTCACTCTCAGGTATGGTTTTCTCTGGCACGTTTGGATGTGAATAGTTCAATTATCTGTGTTCTTCGGTTTTGGTACCAGAATTCATTTATTCAGTTGAGGCAGGGTTCCCGGGTCTTTTGCGAAATCCCAGTTAGATCTGGGGTCCGTCAGGGTAGTGTGCTTTCACCTCATATTTTTAAAGCTTGTTTATTGAGTGTTCTTAATATGATACCGCTTTCTTACTCTTAAGGGTTGTCAAACGTCTCCTATATTGCATATGTGGATGATCTTCTGCTTGTTAGCAGGTCAAAGTTTACATTAATGAAGTATGTGCTACTAGTATCGCGGCTGTATGGGGAAATCGGATTAAGCCTCAACACTGATAAATGCGAATATTTAGAGTTTAATTCAAAATCTTCAGCAATGCCGCTTGATTGCGGCGCATTTTCTGTAAAAAGTGTTGAATCTTTCCGATGGCTTGGGATCAATTTTTGCAAATCGCTAACTTTATTTCGTGTCCGGGCATTGAGTGATATTAAAGATAAGCTGAAACTGGGGTACGCCAAAATTGTCCCCAACAGGGGAAGATACAACAGAAAAGCATTGGCTAAATTGTACTCGAGTTTTTGTGACCACGCAGTTTTGGTACCAGCTGGCATTCACATCCTGTTTCGGCTAGGGGATGTTAGCAATATTAGAAATATGTATTTTAGATATTGAAAGTTTTAATTGTATATACCTCGCATATACAGTAATAGAAAGATGATGCGGATTTTTGGCGCTCCAGATATTGTAAATTGTTTTGTCAGACAAAGTAGCCGTCTTCAAGAGAACATTTATGCTACTTTGGGTGTTAACCACCCACTTATCCGGGTAGCCACAGCGCATTGAGTGTAATATTTATTTATTGTGTTGTTGTTAAATGTATCTTTGTGTTTTTTTTGTTTGTTTATTTATTTTTTTTCTCTTTTCTTGTGTTACTCCACTTCATTTTCTGTATAGTGGGTCAAAAATAAATTATTATTAAAAACAAACATTCCCTCTAGTCCTTATTTCTCGACAGTCTTAGCCACTACACTTTTTCCTTTAGAGAACATAAAATGAACTTCTTGACAGCCCTAAAGCGTCAAAAGAAGGCAGATTGAAAAAACAAAATCGTTTGGTAAATTCCTGCAATATGCGCAACACATCTCTAGTATCTGCCTCTCCATGAGTGCAACTTAAACGCTGTTCAAAGTCTGTATCAACACTTCTACTTCCACTGAGCACCACTATTTCATCTGTTCTTGAAAGCCTCCAGCAAAGTAGACAGTTAAACCTGCTTGACGCAGATGGACCAATTTTTTCAATTTTTCACATAAAATTCAATCAGTTTTGGCTTTGCCTTGGAATTTGATAGTATCGATTGCCAGTCATCTAACTTTCAGTGTCTACCTACAGATGCTGCAAATTTGTATCGAAATCCTGGCTTGCCACGGCAACCGCCACAGTCTTTCAAGCAGATCCTATTACGTTCTTTATCATCATATCCATAAATTACGAAAATTACTCATTCGTAGTAATCCCTGTCAAGTCAACCTCTGTCTTTGAATCCAAATTAACAATATATTATATCGCATTATCAGGAGATATGCAATTGAATTGGGCATTTCGACACTTCATTTTGAACAGTCCATTTCCATTTCAGAAAGCCTGATGTAACCTTGGGGGTGAGTCTTGCATCTCTGCCATGTGCTCAATGAATCAAGTTACGCTCGACTCAAGTAGCAGCAACATGCTCCTCCATAGATTATATTGCATTGACGGAGTTTTTTTCTCGGCTAAGTCACAGAGATCTACTGGGACAGGCGCAACCGTGTTGAATAGATGTCAATGCTCATCAGAGCTAAAAATTGGGCCAATCCATTTTTTCGCTAATAGTTCAAAAATGAAAAGGGTTAGAGAATTTCTAGACCACTCATTGTGCAAAATGATAAATTTTCAAGATTAATCAAGTTTATTCCTTGATTATCTGGAATAAAAATGTTATCTCTTTCTTCAACTTATATGACTACAACTTAACGGCAAAGAATAAAACAACTCTGAAAAGAGAATACTGAGCCTTATTCAATTTCCTCTGATTTGAGCGTAACTGAGCGATTTTGGAGCAATTTGTAATTTTTTTAATCCATTTTAAGGAATTTTTGTCTGTTGAGATCGATTTCAGGGAATTTGAAGAAATGTGGATCTTGCACTCACTTTTCGACTATATGAAGTTGATTTTCGTATTCAGAATGACCGACTACATCAGATTGCATTCTCAAACCTTATGATGTTCGCTGATCACCCAAAACCATAAATATTAACATTTCTCTCTTGTTTCATTTCACAATTTTAAAGACAACAATTAAAAAACCCACTGAAACACAATTTATAACAACCGACACGTTACAAGAATAACTAATGTAACAAAGCTTTTTTCAAAACGGATCACATTAAGATCTAGTATGGAACCCTGTCGAGACTAAAGGATTTTTAAACAACTTGCACTCTGATACTTGCAATTGTTTCTGGCGGTAGCGTGTTCCAAGTTTTCTACAAACAGCTGGACAAAGAGTTTGACCTAATCTTTTCTTTGGGCATGGTATATATTAATGTATATTTGTTTTATTTTGTATTGGTGTTGATGGGTACTATTATATTCTGTGGAAGTGAATAAGTGAGTTGGAGTAGTATTATTAACGTTCCCAACAATGCAGAAGGTATTTATCAGGTTAGCTTAGTCACTTCGGAAATAGAGACTAAACAATTCTCTGGTGGTACGGCACATACCTCAGGTAAGGTATGAGTTTAGTAGCCCTCTATTTCACTTTCTCGACTCTTGATCTATCTCTCTTATAAAGAGGATAGCATTCTGAACAACAATACTCAAGTATTGGTTGTACAGTACACATCAAGTGACAATGAATTAAGGTTAAACTTGAAGAATTTGAGCATTAGACATTACAATTGGTAATTTGCCCGACGGGTGACATCTGCAATATACTTTTAAAACTTGAGACTCGAGTCAAAACAAACCCCACGGTCTCGAACATACTCCACATTCAAGAAAACTTTGCCATCAATGAAATAATGATAATGTTGAAAGAAACTGCGTAAATAGCGCACAGTGTGGCACTTACTTTTGTTAATAAACATTTATTTGCAGTACACCACCTATACAAATCGTTCAAATCATCCCAAATTAACAAAATCTTATGCTCATTCACAGCTGACCTGTATACCTTCACGTCATCTGCATGTATTTTTATAGTCAAGTCTTTAACAACATTCGGCAAATTATTAATGTAGAAGAGTACTGACCCAAGACACCTGCCTTGCGGAACTCTAGTTATCAAAGGCATAGGGGATGATAAAGCATCTCCTACTGCAACCTTATGCGTTCTATTTTTAAGGTAATATTAGGCTTGTGTTCTATTTGTAAGGGTTTAGTTCGTGGGCCAATACCGCATGGCAGACGACATTTCTTAATCAGAAGTAAGATGGAAATTTTGTCAATTGCTTTGGAAACATCAACATATAGTTAATATTATATTTCACAATGAAACAAAAATTATGTAAAACATATAGAAAAAAAGTAATACTGCTACTATCTACTAGCACTTGCTAGTACTACTGCTACTATTGATACTACTACTGCTGCTCCTACTACAACAACTACTATTATACTACCACTTCAAAGGCAAAGGGTATGAAGGTGAAACTTTCAGAGAATATTGAGGGAAAGTTGAACTACATCTTACCACACTATGTGCATGCACAATATCAATGGGCTGTATCTCAGGAATGGTTTAGGGTATTAAGTTGGAGCCTTCAGTAAATGATGAGGGGGATGATAAATCGACCAAAATTGCAAAATATGTTCTGGTCTTTATATGGCACGGGCAGCGTCAGCCCTACTCCTCTTAGTTCCTGCTCATTTTGAGTTTGACTTGGTTATTTGTTATGATTTCTGTTCGCTTTGGGTGTCATTTATCTATGATGGTTTGATTTATGATGGTGGATGATTATTTGAATTTTACTGTATTATTAAAATTATTTGACTGTATTTTGCTCTTCTTTGGTTTAAGGCAGCTATTTACTTTTCTTTGAAAAACTTCTTTTGTGGATTTTTTTTTCAAATTAATTTTAATAAATAGCCTCCGCATGTAATAATTTAAACAAACAGCTACCCAAAAAAATTAAAAGAACTTTTTTTTTAAGAGAATGGCGGATTAAGATACCTGTAGGATTAAAGGGCGTCAGGATTGTTTCAGTCGTATAGAAGACCAAACAGATTTTAAATCTATATGAATAGTAAGCGCCTTCCCATCCACCCAAAATTCAGAAGTAAATCTATTACGAAATATTTATTACACAAAGTCACTCTTGATTGAAAATTTTGACTGATTATTCAAATTTACCAAAATTCGGACTATAATTAAAAATTTCACTCTTAAGCCGAAAAACAGAAATAATCCCTATATTAACCAATAATAAAACTCTGTCAATTAAAAACGAACAGAATTAATTTAAATTAAACAGAAGTTTTAAACAAAAAGTAAAGACCCCTATTAACAAGCCTGAAAACCTAAGACGAGCAATAATAAAGTCAAGAGATAATTTAAACTTATTACGAACATAAAATACAATCAATGAACTAGCAAAACCCAAAACGAACAGATATTGAAACGAATAGTCACATTAAACATGAGGATAACAGACAATGCAACAGATTAATATATGAATCATAAAAAAAAAAAAAAAAAAAAAAAAAAAAAAATTGAATAAACTTTTTACAATTAAATATGACATAAAAAGATCCTTTTAATAGAATAGTCAAGTCAAACTTAAAACGAATATTTTAAACATTTCATCTCTCGTAACATTGAAAAATTGCTGGGACTTCTAGTAATTAATTTCATTATATATTAAACAACCAATCTACTCTCATTATTTCTTCTTTGTGATTTTCTTTCTTTTTATTTATTGATACTTCGACAAATAAAAATCCTTCTATTCAAGACACACTTTTAAATAAAACACAATTAACACAAATTAATAGGGGATTTGAGAGGGCGGTAGCACCACTTCAATTTATTAACCTTGATTAGCCTTGAGAAATCATTTCTTGTGTGTGTTATTGTTCACGTAATGGCAAACGAGATTCACACTGCTCGAAATATAGATCTTTTTCAATAAAGCGCAAATGAAACTCGAGCCTCTAGAAGGTACAGAGGGCGGTACTCTTGCTAGTGGTAATTTATGTTCGTGTTAAGTCTGACTTGATTATTTTTTTAATTTCTGTTCTTTTTGGAATACATTTATTCATTCAAAGCACTATTTGTTACTTTTATGTTTAATGTGGTTATTCATTTCAATTTCAGTTTGTTTTTGGTTTAACTTATTGATTGAAAATAATTTCTGTTCGTTTTAAGTTTGAATTATATGGCATATATGACTTCTTACTTTTCTTAGAAAAATTTTGTTTTTTTTGGAAATAATTTGAAAAATTAGTTTAACAAAGTACCACAGTTTCATTTTCTTCGTATTAGGAATCACGAAACTATCTTCGCAGATATACTGTTATTTCTTCTCAGAGAAAAACTTAAAAATTCCTTACTATTTGCAAAATTCGCTCCAGTCTATATTAGACAACTAATAAGAAAATTTCGGATACTATAATTGTATTTATACGTTTTGCAACCTAGATCAATTCTGTTTTTCATCCCATATATCATAGCTTTATTTTTATCAGCCAGACCCACGCTAAGTTTAAAAACGATGAAATAAAAACAAACCCTGAGTTCGAGGAGGTGGTGGAGGATCCTTTTGAGCCTGTATCCATTCATAGGTTGCTTCAAGGTTGGTGCCACCAGTAGCAAGAAATGCTCGAGCAATTGTATCCTAAATGAACAAGTTTATATCAAATAAGAATAATCAAAGGATCTTCAATAAAATTACATGTAATATTACACCCCAATGGTTGAGAAATTTTTGATACAAAATGAGAATTTCCAAACCCTTCAGCTATGGACAAGAGCCTAAGTCACCTTTTGATTTTTATATGTGGCAATTACCTTATTTAGTTTACTCAATATTCAACAGAATAAAAAGTAAACTATTATAGATGATGGCTTTATAAAAATTGATTCGGTGGAGGCATTCATTCATGAATAAAAAAATAAGAAAACAGTGATTGTAAAAAGAAGAAGAGAAAACACTGACAGGAATCAATTCACGAATGCTTCAAAGTAAAGACTATCCATAGGGAGCCGGCATACACTTATCAAGGAATTAAAGCAAAACAGAAACTAAAAACTTCGTTTTAGATCCCCGTCTCAGTAATTCCATAACAAAGAAATAAATTTATTTATTTATTCATTCTTCTTAAACAAAAAGCGTCCAATCCTCTTTAAAGTGATTCATCCTAAAAGCCTGCATTAGTGGCTTCCAGTTGCATTGAAGTACTTGTAATTCGAAATATTTTTCAAGCTCATCTAGTGCGACGCTCACCTGAGCCTCCCTCATTGACGTTGGCAAAATGTTTTACTTTCATGTTTCTTTTCATTTGCGGTTATAAACGAAAATCACAGGGGGCAAAGTTTGGTGGTAAAAAGGTAGGACATGCAAATCATGTAATTTTTATCAAAAACTGGCACATATATAGTGCTGTGCAAGCAGATGATTCCGGAACTATTAGACAAACAGTTTGATGAGCTTGGTGAGGATAATAAACGTTTGTTCGTGCGTGGTAACTTTAATCTGAACCTTAATAAAGCGAACACAAATTTTAAGTTGGGAGCTTCTGAATCTGATATCTTGTTATGATATGTCTCCTTTGGTGAATATTTGCACTCATATTACTGCTACCTTCGAGTCGTCGATTGAATTTTTTTTTATATTAAGTATGATTCAGCTTCAGTTGTGATTACAGGGCTGCCACAGGGTCAAGTGGTGAAAAATAGGGACTTAGGGACTACTTGTTAGTAGAAAAAAGGACCTCTCTAGGGACCTTCCTGGATGCAAAATTGACTCCAAAACTCAGTTTTCAGAAAGCTTGTGAAAGAAAACAGCAGGGACACAACAACAAATGACACTTGACTAGGGGAAAAAAGGAGGAATGATCATTTGCAGACATCTCTCCATGATCAGAGGCCAAGTGATGATTAAGACACCAAACACCTGAGAATCATCATGACATGGAAGGAGCTTTTTCATTCTTCTTTTTTCTGATCACTTTACTTTCGAATACAAATAATCAGATACAAAAATATGATGAAAGAAATAAGGGTACGGTAACTAGAACACACTACTTATTTGTTTCAATTTTTTGCACTGCCTTCTACTGGACCAGAGAAGTGATCAGTAACTGTTTCTTTGACTCTAACTGCTGCTGGTTCTTTGAGCACCATCTATCATTGCTTGCGCTAGCTGTATCTCGACCATGTCCTTCTTTTCAATGCCTTTTTTCAGCCAGTTATGAGCTTCCTTCAGTAACTTGTCTGCGGCCTGTTCCTTGAAACCAAACGCTTCTTTTTTTTTCTTTGAGAGATTTTTCGAGAGTTTCTATTGTCTGTCTTTTCAAAGACGTATAACGAGCTGCTGCTCTCTCAGCCGTTCTCTTGCCTCTAAATCCTGTCGGTCTTTCTTAGTTTTTTCTTTCAAGGCTTTTTCCTGTTGTAGGGAGAAACCATAGGTCTTTCAAGCATATTTGACCTGTTTTATCGAGTCTTTAGTGACAGCAACATTTTGCGCACGCTCTCCACATCTGTCCAACATATCTATCACAAACAGTTTTGCATTCAAAGCTCGCTCATTCATCGAAGCTCTTTCTTCGCTGAGAATTCGCCAGGAAAGGTATAAACCCCGCTCAATGCTGGCAGACCTGTGTGAAATGGTCGAAGCAATTTTTATGACTTCAAACAAATTTAGATATTTTCCTCCCTAGATCATGTTGTTCCACTTGTCCTTGATCCTTCCTGGTTCGGATGGAAGTCCGGATAACTGGACTAGCTTAAACTCTTCAACTAATATATCTTTTTGCGTCGCAATGGGTAACTTCCTGGCAAAACATAATAAACTGTGAGCAGAAACTGGCTTTGAAACTTCATCGGGATGCAGAAAAGTTAACACTGTGAACAACTGCTTTCTGGCAACTTCATCAAGGATCATCTTCCGGAAATAGGGTCCAAGAGCTTGAGTTAAAAATAAGCGAACTTAGTTCACCCGAAGAAAAAGTTTTTAACCACTGTATCTCGAAACATTTTTCCATGTACATCTGCTATTCCGTCTGGGATTTCCCAGAATAGTCAGACTCAATCATCTTTAGAGCCAATGTAATTTCTGCAACTGTTGATTCATTCCGCACTACGCATGCACCTAGATGCATGGGCAGTTTTGTCGGTTCGCCGCTCTCCATGGAAGATGCTGCCGAGAGATATAACGGATTCGGCGTTAGCTCTATGGTAACATTCTTCTCATGTTCAGCAGTTCTGGCGTTCTGCAGTAAAGCGTAGGAGTCCTTATGGCAGACATGCAATGCATTGAAGATAGAGCAATAGAAATAGAACAGAACTCCCGGAACAGCTCTACACCACTCTTTCATTTGGTGTCCCATTGCACTTTTCTCTTCTAACCAAGTCTCCCAGAGTTTGCACTTTCCTATTCTAATTCAAATAAAACTTCGAACCTTAAACTTTAAAAAAAGCAAAGAAGTTGGTAGAAAAATATATAGGCTATTACCAAAAATGTATGCAAATAAAAAAGGGCGCTAGGAAGTAGTCTAATAGTTCAAGAAATGTATGTAAGCTCAAAATCGTGCAAGAAACCTTGTTTTAACAACGCTTCCTTTGTATTTTGTACTTCTAGCCATTCTCTTATTTTTTTTCTCCTCTGTGTGCAACGAAGTGACACCCAGAAAAGAGTTTTCAAAGTAATTAACAAAGCCAACTAAATTTTTCCGCCTCCTAGCCTATTGACTACAGAGGCAAAGGGGGTTGCTCCTTTTCGTGACTGGTCTATCTGCTCTATCCAGACTCTAACGCTGTAGTCTATGTAACAACAAGTTTTGTCTTTCTTAGACAAGCGAAAACAGGTTCCAAGAATCTCAATCGAAACAAAAGTACTAAAAATCGTATGCTCACAGGTATTGGTAGCCTTCAAGATACGGAGCTTTAAACAGAAGCAAGAAAAGGAACTTTGTGGCAGCCTTGTGATTAAAGATGTTTCTGATAACTTTTGAGTTTTACTGTGCGTGAATAATTTTTACAGACTAGATAAAAATCCTAAAGCATGTACTGATTGACTGAGATTTGATGGTGATCCTTTGTTTCGATTTAATGAGTAAGAAATGTCTAAGTTTCAGTTTTTTGAAGATAGAGAGCTTGATATTAATATGATGTTTTGCTTGTAGTATATTAAAGTAGTAGCGGAAGCCCGGGCTTTTCCCGGACCCTGGCACTCGGCAGGCTTGTATATACTTGATTCTCTAATTACGCATTAGCATAGTTATCACGTTATTCTTTAGTTTTAAGTCACGAAGTGCCAAATTAGCAATTTCAGCTGAGTTAAAAAGTTCTGGTGTGAATTCAACTCCTTCTTCCTGTTTATCCTTTACAGACACTAAAATAACACGTTCCTTATTCTATTGTATTTTTTAAATATCTAAATTATGTAATAGCATAATTATCGTATTATTTTTTTAGTTTTAGGTCACATTTTCGTAAGCAAATAAATGTGATTTTTACTGTTTCTTGTTCCATGCCCTTTTCTTTAGCTGTTCGGAGTAATTTGTCATCTTTTGTAATTTTGCACAACCACCCTGTTCCATGCCTTTTTCTTTAACTGTTCAGAGTAATTTGTCATCTTTTGTAAAATGATATAACCACCCCTGGGGGAAAATGATGTAACTTTTGCTCTTTGAATGTATATAAATGTGACGTAACTCGCATAATCTTTTTCTGGCATGATAACAATTCCTCTTTCCTGTTTACCCTTCACTGGCACTAAAATAAGTTCATTCAATTCCAGATTGGTTAAGAAATTTTTTCCCCTCCATTTCATTGTAATTCTCCTTTATCATCTAACAGCAGATTTCGTTGTGCAATGTTTTCCTCTGCAATTCAATGTACTTTTGTTGTTCTTGTTCCAAGGCATTTTCTTTAGCTGTTAAAGTCCTTTATCATCTTATGTAATTTTGCATACGTCATAGATACTAAAAACGATAAAACCACTCAGCGAGAAATGATGTAATTTATGCTCTTGAAATGGAGGCTATATAAATATGACGTCACTCATATTCATTCTTTTTTTTAAATGATTCTTTTTGTTTTTTCTCAAACTCGACACCTATCTAGATCATTTTTCAGGCCAGAAAATCCCAGGGTGTCAATTAAAAAAGAAAATCAAAAAGGAATAGAGCCCTTTTCAAGAAATTTTTTTTGAACACATACATAAATAAATACATAGTTGCTCGTTTAAAGATACGATTCAGTAAACATTGAAGGGCTCTAAAAGACAGTAATCAGGTCATAAAATATGGCATTTTTTCTAATTGTTTTAAAATCGCTAAGGTTACTTAATTATTCAATTATGGTGGTAAGAATTCCTTACATAATTATAGACCCATTTCTTTTCTCCCAGCATTAAATAGTTTTTGAGAAAATAGTCAATTCTAGAATGGCTGAGTTTCTTCAGTTGTAGGGACTTCTTAGCCAAACCCAGTTTGGATTTCGAAAGGAAAGTCTATGCACCAGGAAGTGCCATTTTTGATGACGGCCGTATATGATATCCTAGATGCTGGTTAGAAAGTGGCTTCAGTTTTTCTGGGTTATGTGAAAGTCTTTGATTCCGTTGATCATGGTATCTTGTTTGCAAAGCTTGATAATTGCGAAATTCGAAGGCTTTTGTGGACCTTTTAAAATATTTTCTTTACAATCGTCCTTTACGTATGAGTATTGATGGTGCAATGTCGGGTGCAATGGAAGGTTAAATATTTTAATGATGTTCTAAAAGGGTCGTTACTTGGGCCAACACTATTTTTAATATTCTAGAAGCTACTGTACTGTTTCAAGTTCTAGAAGCTGTTACTTTCCTGATTGCAGAAGAAAAAGACAAACACTGCCATAAATCTAAGCCATGCATTAGTGCATATGCTATTAAAATTATTCAAGATTAATCACAAAACATTATTAGCTAATTGACTTACCTACAAAAACATTTTTCAGAAAGACCAATTAGGCTATCCTATTCTGTTTTATTTATCTCTTTATTTGATTACTGACATATAAATTAAATCCTTAGTTTCTTGTACATCCAACAAATGTCTTTTATTATGGTACTTAATTGTTACATACTATATTTCTTCAATAGCCCTATTGAACATTGAACATAACGCGGCTGTCCTCTGCCAAAACCGAGTATCTACACAAAAATTCGATTTTGAGTCAAGGATGAACCTCCCCTAATCTTAACACGGCAAAAATCCAGTGGCGAAGTACAACTTTTTCTATCTGTTATAGTTGCAGAGATACCACCTAGTATCTACATTGATAAAAACATATTTTACCGGTTTTCCACAGCCAAAACCTAGCACGCACATACTAGAATTGTAAAGCCTAGTATATACATTCAGCAGGAAAATGGGTGGCAAAATCTAGCATCTGCGGCGAAAGCCGAGCAGACGAAACCAAGCATCTACGGATTTCGTGAAACAACAGCAACATTTCATCACGGTCATCGCTTTCTTTTGTTTATTTTTGGCAAGAAGAATAATAAAGTCTGAAGAATGATGAAGGGTTTTAATAATAGTAGAGGAGAAGTGCTTGCAAGACCGGCAGTGCAAATAGCAAAGGAAAGAGCTGAACATAGAAATACAGAGTAAGTAAAACTTGTATTTTTGTGTCTGTCTGAACCTGACTCACAGGGGGGCTACAATATTCACAGATTCAATTTATGTAGTCTCTGTTAGAATGAAATACTGACTTCAAGTAGAGGACCAGGCTTATAGATCATTATCTACTCTACAACCCTAGACCCAAATGGCTTTCTTCCATTCAGTATTTCTTGAGATATTTCACGATATTGAACCTGTGAAGCACATTGAACCATTGTAGCCTCCTGTAGTAGACCAGACCTTGCTAAAAAAGAGTGGCTAAATTGCGTCAGCTCAGTCAGATATAAGAAGAGGAGTGTTACCAAGACTTTTGGTCTTGGGTATCTCATGGAGTCGTGGGTACTGCAATCTCATCCCTAAGCAGTAAAAACTACTTTGTCGAGTTTACCCTACAAAACAACTGGTTTCACATTCAATCTCCAGATTTGGTTTGTTTGTTTACATTTTATGGGTTACTCAAAAATTTCTTCCGTTTTTTGGTTTCAGCGATTAGGGGTTGCTGTTGCGCTAAGCTGAAATCACCTTATATTCCATCTAGATTATGTCTTGCCATATGTCACAATATTTGCCCTTCTGCGCAACATTTGTATCCCAAGCCGCAAAGATTTGAATCCTGTCGGCAAATTTTTTGACAGTTTCGAAAAGGCTAATAACTCAAGGAAACAGTGATGTTGAGCTTTTACCATTGGAGGTGCTGGCTCACTACAGCCTGTAGGAATTTTCAAAAAAAATTTATGAATCCAGTACAAAAAAAAAAAAATATCTGCATTAGACAATGTAAACGACAAATTAGGTATTTCCTATTTCAGGTTTGGTCAAGCAGCTGCAGGCAGTGATGCAGTCGTCGGACAACCTACTGCTGTAAGAAGCTCAGCTGAGCAGACGACAGCTTACGAAGATACCCAGATTGACAAAGACCCTTCTGTTAATGAATCTGAACTTCCAGTGTTTCATGAATTGCAACCATTACTTACTGATCTCCGAACTAGAGTCATTTGACACGCCATGCAGTAGAGTGACTGAAACTCTTGTAGCCAATAAACAGATCAGTAATAGTGAAGTTTTGAGGAATGCCAGTAGTTCTGAGGAAAACAGAGCCGATTATTGTACTGGAAGAGATCAGCTGCAAGGAAACAGTCAAGACATACGAGAACAAAGAAATACAGAGGCCAGAATTATGTCAGCAAATGGTAATACAAATCATAAAATAAATGATACTGAACAGCAAGAAAATGTGAATACACAACACCTTAGAAGAAAAAGAAACAGAAGTGAAGAGACAAAAAAAGAACATACTAAGCGCAAGCATCCTTTTATTGAAAACTACTGTGATATTACATGTAAAAGAAGATGTAAAGAGCTTGACATTGGAACCAGAAAAGAAATCTGGAAAAGTTTTTGGAAAGAAGGCTATGCATCAAGAACCAAATTTCTGGCCGGCTGTGTCAGGTTGGAGTGCATAAAAAAGACAGACGGTAGAAGGTGACCCTCAATCGGTTAAAGTCTACCGAAAATATAAAACTAGACACTACTACCTTCCGAAGAAAGATAACAATCTGGTAGTGAAAATGGAAGTTTGCAAGAAACTATTCATGAATACTTTTGGGTTTAAATCGAATTCATACCTAACTGAGTTGAGCAAGAAGATGATAACTGGGCTAGTTGGCGAGCGCATAATAGATTTCAGGGGTGGGCAGAGTCCTCACAACAAGCTACCACCAGAAGTAGTTGAGAATGTGAAAAATCATATCATTTCTTTTGGATCCTCTACGCCACATTACCGTCGCAAAAATGCGCCAACATCAGATAACTGCCATCTTCTTTGACGGTTGATCTGATGCATCAGGACTTTGTTACTAAGAACCCAGTACCAGTTCTGTCGCACGGGACTTACAGACGTCAATTGAAAGAAATGCACATTTCGTTAATGATGCCAGCATGCTATGTTTGTCCTGAGTGTGAAAAGTACAATCTCATGGAGAACAATGATATCAGTAAAGAAAACAGCAGCGAGGAAGGCTTTAATGGAGAATTTGAACCTCCTTTTGCTGCTGCAAAAAAGACTCACGATGCTGATGTTTCCAGGCAAAACTGGCGAGAACACATTGAACAGGCAAGAAAGGCTACACATGCCTATCAACGTGACATTCAATTATCAGCCGAAAGTGGAAAAACTGGAATATGTGTATTCGCAGTTGACTTGCAAAAAGTGATTTTGTCACCCGACATGCCGCGGAACAAAGAAGCCATATTCCTTAGTCGTCTTGCTGTTTTCGATGAAACATTCGTTCGTGTCGACCAGTATGATGCAGCGTCTGTAGGAAAAGGCCATTCTTTTTGTGAGCTGTTACACGAAGCTTTGAGGGGCAGGGGTGCCAAAAACATAGTGGATTCTGTTTATACTGTAGTTACAGTGAGAGGGATGTCCAGGAATTCCTATTCTGGATGGACAATTGTTCAAGTCAGAATAAGAAGTGTGTGCTTTATACTTCTCTTGTGATGATGGTCAACAGAGAAGAAGGGCCCAAGAGGATAACGTTAAAGTATCTGACAAAAGGGCACACGCACAATGCAGCAGACGGCATACACGGCAACATTGAAACAAAAATGAGAAAAAAGGAGAAATGCTATGACTGCCCTGACTTTGTTCAGCGTGTTGCAAACTGCAGGAAGCTAGTTTCTGCAATAGAGTTGAAGGATTTCAAGGATTGGAAATCCAAGAAAAGGACCCCCGGTAAAAGGATTCACCCCTACCAAAGTTACAGTCAATTGTTGCAGCTATCTTTCAAAAGGGGTTCCGCGATATGAAATTCCTCCAAGATTTCGACGGAGAGGAAAAGTAATATTTGTTTCTTCAGAAGAAATTCAATATCAAGCAGCTTCCAGGGCCCAGCTCTGTTCCGAGGGGCGCTCAAAGCCAGAAAAAAGTTTCAATTGTTAACAAACTGTGTTTAATGATGCCGACAAATCGAAGGAAATTTTGGAAGGAGCTTGCGGTTTCCAACGAAAGCCTAGATCTCATTGAGGATGAAGAAGACCCATACGAAGAATAAACCTCTCTGATAAGTAAGTGTTCAGTTCTCCTTTCTTTGTATTTGAAGTAGCAGTTTATCTTCATTTTTACTTGAAGATCTTTTTTTGAAAATAAATTTTTGGTGTAGATACTAGGTTTTGGCGGTGGAATACTCAGTTTATTAGCAAAGAAAACCTCTACCAAAACCTAGTATCTGCATTTGCTCAAGTTTTAAAAAGAAAAGTGTGCAAAAAAAATGCTTCTCACTACTAAGG
Organism: Artemia sp. Qi Xiang Cuo; assembly: GCF_049724085.1. Taxonomy (NCBI): domain Eukaryota; kingdom Metazoa; phylum Arthropoda; class Branchiopoda; order Anostraca; family Artemiidae; genus Artemia; species Artemia sp. Qi Xiang Cuo. The sequence continues at coordinate 38,869,700 of NC_142795.1, forward strand.
CAACTCCGGAATACCTATTGACGAAGTTGTGTATCGTCATCAGCTATTCCAGCTTAGAAAATGAAAAAATCACTATTTTACGATTTTCTCGGAAACTTGAAAAATGTAGATACTTGGTTTTGGCAGAGGACAGCCGAACGGTTGTACCAACCCATTCATTGTTGTATTGCTGGACAATCACACGTTTGTTTCTGTAATGATGTTTGTTACGCTTGTTTTATAATAATTGTATAACACCCAGAAGAAGAATTCCCGACAATCCTTGTTTTCAAATGTGAATAGACCTAAGACAGCGCCAGGGGGCAAAAAAAAGTTTCATTTTAATGTCCTCAGTACTTTAAAGCTTCTTTCTCATAAATTACATGATTTTGCCACTTTAATAATTTATCCTCACTGCTGGGGCAAGAATGTTGCAACAAATACCTCAATACTGTCACCTTTAGCCAAAAAAGTGAAATAGTTTTTAACAAGAAAATTCAACCCCTGATAATTATATTTTTAATTAACCTCCCCCCCCCCCCCTCACCAGGAATAACAAATAGATCTGTTTTCGAACTGAAGCACTCTAAAAAAAAACACGTAACAATTTAAGTAAGAATCATTACTGTACCTCTTTAAAACCTAGGTTCAATAGCTGCTGAGCAACCAGATGCTGTCTTGTTAAATCTGAATTTAACACAGGCCCAGGATCGTTTTCGTAAGGCTGAAGAGAATTTTTAATTTCTTGAAGGGCTCGGAAATTATAGTTAGTTCTGTCGCCACTATTAGAAGACATTTCGACTAAAATAATATCTTGGCCCATATCAATTAACACCTGCAAGAAAAAAAAGCAGTAAAAATCCATCAAACCATGTTCTGAAATGCTAAAAAAAAAAAAAATGCGAGTATTAACAACTAGAATTAAGAATTTCATTAAGAGGGAATATACAGAGGCAACTGAACTCCCTTAATACATTAGCCCAAGAAGTGGAAGAAAGGAAAAAAATGTGACCATCAGCTATAAACCAGCATATAAGGTTCACAATGGGGTATCAGATTTTTTTTTTCAGAGGAGAAGGAGGGGAGTGGTGAAAATTTGAACAGAGGACATACTCAGAATTTCTAAATTGTATAGGAGGGGAGATCTTTCAATTTCCTTATCTCCTGTTAGCTAGAATTAACTTAATTTCAATGTCATAAGGGGATATTCTTTTTTCTTTTTTTTTTTACTGAGAATAAAGAGTGATATCAAAAGAAAAGAAACAGAAATTACCCTAAATATGGGGGATCCCCCCGGGACTCAGTGTGTTTTGTGATGAAGTTAAAGATGCACTTTAGTGAAGACAGTACGCCTTTTAAATATGGCTTTTTTTTTACTGAGGTTTCAAATTTTCCTCAGAAATGCGATCCTCAAAAAAAAGGACAAAAAAGAAACAAACAAAGTATTAACACATAATTTCACATTTCAAATTTAATTTTTATCTTTAAAAAATGTCTATTGTAATTTTTCTGGAGCAGGATATATACCTGAGGATCATCAATGTGCCAAACCAAAGTTATTAAAACAAAATATGTTAATTTTAAATGATGAGAATCAAGATTGGGAATACAGCTGAATGCCACTACAAACACCAGATGGTATCTATCAGGTAACCTATGGTTTCATAATAATTAAACATCCAACAGGTAAGTTTTTTGTAGTAAACGTTGTGCAATGTTTAGAGTAGCACAGTTGAAAAGTACCTGAAGTACCTGAAGTCATATCTGATACTTGATGCACACAACAGTTAGGTTAGGCAGCATATCTTCTCCTCTTAGACTTTTTTGTGCATTAATTGAAAAAAATCTGAAAAAGCCGTATTTTAAAGAAAAGTAAAGTGCCATATTAAAACTCTAGACGAGCGGAAATCAAGTCCTTTAATAGTTCAAATTTGAAAAGGTTAGAAATTACTATCGACGAATAAATGAAACGCAAAACGAACAGAAATTATAACAAAATAATGACATCAAACCTAAAGGTAACAGATACAGATATAGATGAATAATAATAAAAAAAATCTTAAAACGAGTGGAAATTAAAATGAATTCTCAAGTCAAACTTAAAACGAACAGATATTACTAAAAATGGGAGTTTGGCTACTGTTCCCTGCCACCTGTAAGCCTTTTAAAGGCTATTGCGTCATTTGTGTTAAATTGAAAACTATATTTGTTCAATAAATCAGTCAATCAATTTATTTAAAAGAAACAGGGAATTTTTTTTTTTTTTTACAAAACCTTAGACCCCCACAAAGGCTCTTTGGCCTGTGAGAGTGAGAGACTAAACAAAACGTTAAATAATAGCACTAAAATCAAATAGAAGGACAAGAAAAAAGAAAGAAAATGATTAAACAACAACAGCAAAAACTACCATGCCAATCAAAATAAATGAAATAAACAAATTGAAAAGGACAGATAGAGGGGAAAAAGAGAAGGGAGGAGAGAACTAACTCTCTAGACATAAGAGGTGGTCAGTTAGCTCTTTTTCAAATTGTCTATGAGAATGACATAACCGAATTTTAACTGGCAGGGATTTCCGTATGGAGGCACAACATAAAACTGGATTAAAATCTGATCTTATACTTTTGGTTTTATGAATGAAAATATCCATGTCATAACTGAGAGAAAAAGAAAACACAAGATTCCTTTCATAGTTCAGATCTTAAAAGATATTAATTAAAAAACATTTTAAACCAAAAAAAGAATCAAATAATCTACCAAGCATACAACTACCACTAATCAGTATCAATAAATAAATGAAACCCAAAACGTACAGAAATTATAATAAATAACCAAGTCAAACTCAAAATGAGCAGAAATTAATATGAGTAGAGTTCGAAACCCCTATGCTTTCTAAAAGCCAGAATATAATTTATACTTTAGTTAGAAAATTTTCAAATGAATGTGCATTGTCAATTTAATATACATATGCTGATATTTATTCCTTAAAACATTAATTACTTTTATAAAAGTTAAAAAAGTGAAAACATTTAAAAGAATTTTTTTTAGTAGAGTATAAATTATAGCCTATTCTGGCTTTTAGAAAGCATAGGGGTTTTAAATTCTACTCATACTAATTTCTGCTCGTTTTGAGTTTGACTTTGTTATTTATTTTAATTTTTGTTCGTCTTGGGTTTCATTTATTTATAGATACTGATTTCTGGTAGTTGTATGCTTGGTAGATTATTTGATTCTATTTTTGGTTTAATGGAGTTCTTTACTTTAAAAAAAAAACTTATTTTGTGGAAAGTTTTTTTGATTAATTTCTGTTCGTTTTATATTGACATAGTTTTTTTCAGGAAAAAAAGAAAATAATAGTTTGAATCTTTCCGGTTTTTCTTTAAGAATTTACAGTTGGGCCTGCTATTTATATGCTGGAGAAACTTTTTCAGCAATTTTTAACAACATAAACTCTTTTGAAAATCATGATAAAATTAGTGGTGTTTAATTTAGTCATATAGCCTACATCCTCTAGTTGACCTGATAAATAAAAGTTAACACAATTTCCAAAAAAATTATATTTATTCTCTTTCACAGACTTGATGGAATTACGTTCTTTTAATGTATCAAAATCTTATGAGCATAAGCGGTAATAGGAATAGCCCCAAAAATTTGAACTTAATACCCTCAGTTGTTCTTGGTATATTGCTGAGATGTCTTATTGCCATCCAGCCTACAAACAGTGTGTTTTGATTTAATTTCAAAGTAACATTTAGTTTTTATGCATTATGGGCAAATTACATAAGTGTGGAGGGTTGACCTACCCAATAACCCTAGAGATTTAATTACAATACTTTTCAGCCACGCTGAACAAAATGGTTGTCTTAAAATTTTGGTTGAAAGTTTTTAGAAAAGTAAGATTTAAAGAGGAGGGCTGAATGCTCTCCAATCACTGTTGTCTATTAAAAGGGCACTATAACTTTTAATTTTCAATCAAATTAGCTCCTTTAAAATATCAATGATATTACTAGCTATGATAAAACATTGCTGCCTATGTCCTTATAGGCCCTGGCCCTTTTAGTACCTGCACATATAGGTTTTTCGTTTAACTGAAACTCCTAAACGTTCCCTAAAAGTTTCAACTTGATGTCATTAGTGTTGTTAGTTACAGTAGTCGTAGAAGCAGCATTAAATGAGCACATACAGTGTCTTCTGGCAAGCTCTAAATCCACAACCTATGAAGGTATGAAGGTCTTCAGAGAATATTTATATTGTACAGATGACAACCTGCCATCCGTATGCAGGTTGTAAAAAGGGCATATCAGCAATGCCTTAGTAACAGTTTTGTGTGCGAAATTAAAACTTACAACGCTTGTTGTGGGGGATGTTGAACAAACCAAAGGACAATATTTGCATCATAATACTAATGCTTCTGCTCCTACTGCTACTAAAGCTAAGACTACTACTATTAACTGTACTCCTACTGCTACTACTATATTTACTGGTGCTGTTACTACAACTAATAAACCTAAAAGTATTAAGGCGAGAATTTTGGGCAATATTATAACTGTATTGAAATACATCGAAACACACTATGCCCATTTCGGTTGTCAAGAGGACACATCAGCAATGCTTCAGGACCGGTTGAAGGTATTAAGTTAAAAATTTCACTGTGTGTTGAAGGGGATGTTGAAAAAAGGTGCTATTTGCATATTGCTACTAATGCTACTACTGTTACTACAACTATTGCTATGCATAATTACTAAACTTTTCAACAATGCTGAAAAAATTGATGTCTCAAAACTTTGTTTGGATATTTGTTATGGGAAATGATGGACGTGGAGGTGGGGGGGGGGTAGGTTTCTCTCAAATAACTTTGACTTTTAAAAAGGGCAGTGTAACTTCCAATTTAAAATCAAATGAGACCCATCTTAATTTAATACAACCGCCCATTCCATAACAACCTTATATGACCCAGGGCATAACTTGAAGCCCTGGCCCCAGGGCTCTGGGGGGGTTGTGTTAACCCTGGAAGTATCGTTATATGTTCTTTGGACTATTTTAAACAAACTTGCCATCGCACAATAGCAATCAGATGCATTTGGTGAAAGAGGGGTAGTTGGGTGGGGTGCTACTTCACCTCCATCACTATTGACTTTTAAAAGGGAACTAGAACTTCCAATTTCAACCAAATGAACCACCTCTAAAGCTTATAAGGCTGAGTTCCGCCGCCACTTCACCAGGAAACATAGTTTTAAAAATGTTCGCAATGCCATTGCAGGAAGCAGCGCTCATATCACGGATGACATTATTCCTGGCCCAAATGAGTTCTGACTTTAGGACCTTGTCCTTTCTAGAAATCGAATTTATTTCGGGGTTTGAAGAGCTAGTTGTCTGCAAGACAAGCTGGAGCGGGTCCAGTTTTGCTCTAAGATTCGAAACATGCTTTTCACCCTCTGAGTGTTGGATTATAGAGTTCCATCCTCTAGTGCACATAAAGCTCTTGTTACACACTTTGCCGAAAGCTTCTTCGTCACTATTAACACTGCCTGCACACCAATCACCGACCAAGCGCTTAGTATTGTCCTCTTTTTTTTTTTAACCATGCGCTATTAAACTTGCATCTGCCCATTTTTAGCTTTTAAGCAGCAACCAAGAAACCATTGGCACAAAGCAAAAAGTATTAATATAGCAGCAAATTGGCTCAATGAATATTGACTAAAGTGACACCCAAGCAAGCTAGTGATTACAGAAGGCACAGAATAATCGATTGATACGTACGCATATGACCGATTGGTCGAACGCGTCAAACCCCAAATGACAACAACATAGCAGCAAACCTTTCCTAAAACAAAAGAGAAAAAGCAATAGTTCGAATCCATGAAAAAAAAAAAAAAAAAAGAATAATCAATCAACTTATGATCTTCTGCCAAGAAGTTATGTTACAGCTCATAAGCTTAAATCAACTATTTAGGAATATTACTACTAGAAAACTCTATGAAGGTAGCAAAGACTAAAGCCAGAAAAAAGAAAAGACTAAAAGATAGCTTAGTATAAGAAGATATAGGGGCAATATAGGAACCAAGTTAGATGTAGCAATGTCTTATTGAACAGAAGAAAATGTATGTTCACAAAACATGCAGTGTTACAGTTTGAAATGTTTTAAATAAAACTCTAACACATACATTTGCTTTGCTTGTCCTTTATAAGGAACAAGACAGCAACCGCAAGTGCTTTCCAGCTGATGACAAGAAAAATATGAACTTTATGAATCTTTTTTATAAATTATGAACCATTTATGAACCTAGGTTAAAAATATGAACTTTTTTCATAATTATGAACCCAGTGGAAGGCGTGCAATAGCCTTAACTTGATGAAAATCAGCATAAGAAAGCGCACATAACATTTCTCACTCTAGCCTGAAAATATCCTGATTTAACCGGTAGCCCTTGCTTTTGCAATCGCTAATAACATGATTTGAAATACCAAATTATCTACGACCAATGTGCGTGTTTCTGTGTATGTGTGTGCGGGGGGCGGGGGTAGATTCCCTCCAATCACTTTTACTCTTAAAATAGGCACTATAATTTCTAATTTTAAATCAAATAAGCCCCATCTGATGTTTATACGACTGTCCATTCAATAAAAATCTTATATGCCCTCATAAAATAACTAACAACCCTATCCCCAGGGCGGTGGAGGGTTGTGTCATCCCTAGAGACATTATTATATGTTCTTTCGACTATTTGAAAAAAAATCACTATTTAATAATTTCATCAGATACGATTGCTGAAAGAAGGGGTTGTAGAACAGGGGGGGGGGGACTAAATGCCGTCCATCACTTTTGATGCTTAAAAAGGTAATAGAACTTCCAATTTTCAACCAAATGGGCCTCTTCTAAAGTTAAAAACCATCCCTTTCATAAAACCTTAAATACCACCTGGGCATAACTTACAACCCTTGCCCCTAATCTCTGGGGTTTGTTCCAACCCCAAAATCCTTGTTCTATGATATTTAGACTACTTTAAACAGAATAGCTATCTCAAAATTTCTATTAGATGCATTTCGGGACAATACGACAAATGGGTGTGTGTGTGGGGGGGGGGGGAGGGGGGTAGCCACCCTCCAATCACTTTGACTCTTAAAAAGTGAACTAGAGCGTCTGATTACCAATCCAATTAGCCCCTCCAAAGTTTATATGACCACACTTTCTAAGAAAACCTTATATGCCCCCAGGGCATAATTTACAACCCTTGCTTTGAGGGCGGGGGGAATTTTTTTTATCCTCAAAGACATAAATTCCAGACTGATTCAAATGCATTGAACAAAATAGCTATCTCAAAATTGTGATTGGAAGTGTTTGGGGAAATGATGGGCGTGGGGGGGGGGGTATTTGCCCTCTGATCATTTTCGACTAATAAAAAGGCACTAGTCCTCTCAATTTCCAGTCGAATGAGCCCCTTTTGAAGCTTCTAAGACAAAACTTTCTATGTCCCAAGGGCATAACTTACGACCTTTGTCCTGAGGGCTATGGGGGGGGGGGGGTCCTCAAAGAGATAATTTTCAGACCTTTCAATTACGTTGAAAAAAATGGCCATACCAAAATGTTCATCGGAAATAATTGGGGAAATGATGGGCGTGGGGTGGGGGGTGATTCTCCTTCTGTTACATTTGTTTATTAAAAAAGGCAATATCCCTCTCAATTTCCAATGAAATGAGCACATTTTGAAGTTTTTACAACAACGCTTTCTATAAAAACCTTATATGCCCCCGGGCATAACTAAAAACCTTAGCCCTGAGGGCTGTGGGGGGAGGGGTGTCATACTTGAACACATAATTTCCGGATCCTTCAACTACTTTCAACAAAACAGCTATATCAAAATGTTGATTGGAAGTGTTTGCGGAAACGATGGGGGTGGGGGGGGTGGCCATTTGCCCTCCGATCGCTTTTGACTATTAATAAAGGCACTATGCCTCTAAATTCCCAATTGAATGAGCCCTTTTTGAAGTTTCTACAACAACATTTTTTATAAAAACCATATATGCCCCCAGGGCATAACTTACAACCTTTGCCACGGGGGCTGTGAAAGGTTTTGTCATCCTCAAAGACATAATTCCAGGACCTTTCTACTACGTTGAACAAAATGGCTATCTCAAATTTTAATTGGATGTGTTTGGGGAAATAGTGGGCGTGAGAGGAGGGTTAGCTGCCCTCCAATCACTTTTGACTATTAAAAAGAGCACTAGCCCTTTCAATTTCTAATCGAATGAGCCCTTTTAGATGTTTCTACAACAACACTTTCTATAAAAACTTTATACACCCCCAGGGCATAACTTAAAACCCTTGCCCCAATGGCTTTGGGGGGGGGTTGTAATCCTAAAAGGCCTAGGGTTAGTTGCCCTCCAATGTCTTTTGACTATTAAAAAGGGCCCTAGCCCTTTTAATTTTCAGTCAAATGAGCCCTTTATGAAGTTTCTACAACAGATCTTTCTATAAAATCCTTATATACCCCCAAGGTGTAACTTATAACCCTTGCCCTGAGGGCTGTGGGGAGGGGGGGGAGTGTCATCCTCAAAGACATAATTTCCAATCCTTTCAACTATGTTGAACAAAATAGCTATCTTAAAATTGTGATTAGATGTTTTTGGGGAAATGGTGGGTGGAAAGTGGGGTTAGTTGCTCTTCAATCTCTTTCAACTATTAAAAGGGCACTAGCCGTCTCAATTTCCAATCAAATGAGCCCTTTTTGAAGTTCCTACGACAACGTCTTCTATAAAAACATTATATGCCCCCAGATCATAACTTGCAACCCTTACCCTGAAGACTGTGGGGGGGGGGGTTCATCCCCAAAGACCTAATTTCCAGAACTTTCAACTACGTTGAACAAAACGAGTATCTCAAAATTTTTATTGGATGTGTTTGAGGAAATGGTGGGCATAAGAGGGGGGTTTAGTTACCATCCAATCAATTTTGACTATTAAAAAGGGTCCTAGTCCTTTCAATTTCCAATCAAATGAGCCATTTTTGAAATTTCGACAACAATACTTTCTGTAAACACCTTATATACCCCCAGGGCATAACTTACAACCCTTGCCCTGGGGGCCGCGATGGCATTGTCATCCTCAAATACCTAATTTCAAGAACTTTCAATTAAATTGAACAGAATGGCTATCTCAAAATTTTGATTGGATCAGGGGCCCTCCAATCACTTTTGACTATTAAAAAAGGCACTAGCCCTTCCAATTTCCAATCAAATGAGCTCTTTTTGAATTTTCTACAACAACACCAACACTTTCTATAAAAACCTTATATGCCCCCAGGGCATAACTGACAGCCCTTGCCCTTAGGCCTTTGGGGTGAGTGTCATCCTCAAAGACATAATTTCTGGACCTTTCAACAATGTTGAACAAAATGGCTATCTAAAAATTTTTATTGGATATATTCGGGGAAATGGTGGGCGTGAGAGGGGGTTAGTTGCCCTCCAATCACTTTCAACTATTAAAAAGGGCACAAGCCCTTTCAAATTCCAATGGAATGAGTCCTTTTTGAAGTTTATGCAACAACACTTTCTATAAAAGCCTTATATACCTCCATGGCATAACTTTTAACCCTTGCCCTGAGGGGTGTGGGGGGTTGTCATCCTCAAAGACCTGATTTACAGAACTTTCAACTACGTTGAACAAAATGGTTATCTCAAAACTTAGATAGGATGTGTTTTGGGAAATGGTGGGCTTAAGAGGGGGGTTAGTTGCCCTCCCATCACTTTTGACTATTGAGAAAGCCACTAGCCCTTTCAATTTCCAATCAAATAAGCCCTTTTTGAAGTTTCTACAACAATTCTTTCTATAAAAACCTTATATGCCCCCAGGGCATAACTTACAACCCTGGCCTGTGGGGCCTGTGGGGGTTGATATCCTCAAAGACATAATTTCCGGAATTTTCAATATATTGAACAAAATGGCTATCTCAAAATTTTGATTAGATGTGTTTGGGGAAATGGTAGGCATGGGAGGGGTGTTAGTTTTCCTCCAATCACTTTTGACTATTCAAAAGGGCACTAGCCCTTCCAATTTGAGTCCATGAAAATACTTAAAAATTAAACAATAGGAAAGAAAGATGTATGTGGAAGCTGGCCTGTCACTTCAGACACTAATTTAATTGCTCTGTTATATATTTTGAAAACAGGAAAGGTAAAAGAAGAGAATGTTGATAGCCATACTGTTGGACAGTAGTGCACTTAAGGTTGAATAACTGAGTGAAAGAGAATCTTTATTATTGAGCCAGGGAAACAATGACAAACAGCAGTGATGTTTGAAAGAAAGATTTTTGTTCAATGAAATACCCAGGAATCAAACATGTCTATTGGGGGGACGAGTTATATCACCATGAGTGGTAGAAATAGTCTGAACCTAAGGACAAGAAGTACTTGATGTGGAAAAAAATAGGTAGATTATATTTAGCTAGATTTAGGGAAAGTCAATTTACATCAAAACAAGCAAAGATTCTTTCTAGAACAGAATACACTTTCTTGATAAGGGAAGAATACTTAATTTCTGAACGCCCAAGAGTACTAACATCTGCAAATGCAAATAGCACTGGGTCTTGAGCTGCCTCACTAGGTGGATCAAAATTGTGATCACAAATACTACAACAAATTCGTTTAGTTTGTTCAGATACAGCAATAAAAAGATCATTGATGAATATAAGGAATAAAACAGGTCCTAGGATAGATCCTTGAGGGACACCAAAATCAACATGGAATTGATCTTGAAGCTTAGGGCCAATAATGATAGACCTTTCAGATAAATAAGTTTCAAACCAATGATAGCTGTTTTCTCATATCCCTATATGCTCTATTTTGGAGAGTAGGATAGTATGTGATATGCTGTCAAACCCTACTCTGACATCAAGGAAAATTGCAGTTAGAATTCTACCCTCATCAAGTGCCTTGTGAATGAACTTTAGCAAGACCATGCAAGCATATTCTGTTGAGTTTTAAGGGCGAAAACCAAACTGATGGTAATGGAAGAATGGTATTTTATCAAGAAACGATAGAAGTCTAGAGTACATACATTTTCCAAAAATTTTACTAAAGGGTGATGAAAGAGAAATTGGTTGATAATTAGAAGGATCATCTCTAGAGCCACCCTTATGGAGAACAACTAATCTGGCAGATTTTAGGGCACTAGGAAAAGTTCCCTTCAAAAATGACGAGTTCACAAGAAAGGTGAGAGGAAATAGAATAGAGGGTAATATAAACTTTAAAGCCCTGGCAGGAATTTGGTCAGATCCACAAGAGGAAGATCCTATTAGCTCAGAAACGATTCTTTGGACTTCAAACCCAAAACAAAATCCGAAGCCATCGAGTTTTGACAAGAAGGACCAAGGTAATTATTAAATTCACTGGCAGAATAAGCACTAATAAAAATATCTTCAGAAATTGGTTCCCCTATGGATGCAAAGTAAGAGCAAAATTCATCCATTATGACCTTATTTTTAGTTATTACTGCCCCCTTAGAAATTAATTTATTTGGCATGGCAAGTTATTTCTTTTGGAATTAGGATAGAGAACTGTGTTTGTAACTTGCCAGGTTTTTCTAATACTCTTGCCAAATTTGATGAACATATTGGAGTAATAAATATATTTGGCTTTACGAATCAAGGAATTCAATAAATTTCTATATTTTATACTAATCAAGATGATGATAAGAGTTAGAGGACTTGAATGCCTTCCACAAATAATTCTTTCTTTTTGTACTCTTAATAAGAGCTGCAGTCATCCAAGGGGCACAAGGAAATGAATGCTTGGAGCTTTCATCAGTTGAGTTTACACAGCAACTATCAACAAAGGCCTCTTTGACCAGATTGTAGAATTGATTAAAAAGACTATCAACAGACTGACTTGAATTGGTGAGAAACTCCCAGGATGTATCAGACAATCAAAAATTTAAACTATTCAAGTTGATGACTTGGTAATGGACTGGCAAATTACAAGGAGTGGAGGGAACTGAAGGTAGACCAGAGATTTAATAATTTTTAATACTTGGAAAGTGATCAGAGATGCCAGACATGATAACAAAGATTGAATTAGGCATTAGAGCAGAAAACATATTGTTGCTTAATGTGGCAGATGTGTCAGTAACTCTAGTAGGAATAGTGATACAAGGAAACATATTAAACGATAAAGGAGATGATAAGAAGTAATAGGAAGTTGTAAATAAAGTTTTTAACAGGTCACTATTGAATGAAAATTTCATAATTACTTCTGCATATTTCTGACATAACCTTCTCAAAAATTCCTAAGAAAGAAGTTATGATCCCACTTGGTGGGCAGTATATTTTCCCAATGATTGTTTTCTTGCTGTCAATCAAAATTTCAATGAAAACAGACTAAAAAATTCCATCCAAATGCTTACGCAGATAACTACGCAAAGTATAATCTAGGTAATCAGCAATATAAAATGCTAAGCCATCTTTTTTTCTCTCCAATTTATTTACAAACTCCAAGTTATATCTGGAAATATCTAAAAGCATATTATTGCCCTTGTGAAGAAATGTTTCACAGAGTCCAATAATCTGAGGAGAAAAACAGAGTCCTTGAATGTTTAAATGAAGAACTGAGAAATTAATGCCAGAATTCACATTTTTGGTCATGTTAAAACTATAGACACAATCTACAGTAGAAGTACTAGTCAAAAAAGAGATATTAGGTGGGGTCCCAGATGAGTCACCAATCAAATTTAAAACATTTAGGAGTGTTCTCAAGCAATTTAAATTGAATGGGAATAGAGTTATCATAACTAGAGTGATCATCATCAACAGCTGTCATTTATAAGAAGTGGATGTAACAAAAATCTAGATATAATTAAAGAGGAATGTGCAGAAAAACAGAGAATGAACAGATAATTAATATAAAAATTGTTTGTGCAATGATATAAGAGCAAAATCATGGTATGAAAAAAAAAAAAAAAAAAAAAAATCATTAACAATGTCAAAACCAGTGAGGTAGCACATAACTATCAAGCACAGAAGTTTGGAAGAAAAACAGAAAAATATGTATTTTGAACCATGTGGTTTAATTCTTCAAAATATTGACAACAAATAAAAAGAATAAAGTGGAATCACTATAATCAATATGACTGGAAATGACTAATGAAAATAAGCTATCGGAATGTTTCATATATGATGATGTTGATTTCTGGAAATCTCAGTAATTCAAGATTTACTATAATAATTTTTTTTTTCAAAGATACAATTTTTTTTAAAAATGCTTAAAATATATTTGGTGTTCAGTAAACCACAAATAACCCAATAGCCTTTAGAAGGTATACAAGTATAGGGTTGGTAGCATCCAAACTCATATTTATAGTAATTTTTTTTTGTTTTAAGTTTGACTTGAGTATGCATTTAAATTTCCACTCATTTTAAGAATATTTATTCATTAATATCAATGCCTGCTATATATATTTGATATTATTATTTAACCTTAAGTTCTGTTTGTATTGAGTTTCATTTTTCTGGTAGTAATTACTGATTAATTTGAGTTTTAAATATTTTTAAACTTTATTTTGGCTTGTCTTAAATTTTAATATGGCTCTTTACTTTTCTTGGAAAACTTCTTTTTTGAAAAGTTTTTCTAAAAAATTAATTTCTGCTTGTTTTTGATAGCCCAAGTTTTATCATTTGTTTATGTTACAGATATTTTTTCAGTTTTTGAGGTTTTCTGCTCAAGAATTAAAGTATTGGATTCTAATTTAAGTTCTTAAGTTGCATAGAGATCTGAACATTGGTACTCATTGTATTCAACATAGTTGTTGTATAAATTTTGATGTGAGTGTATGCTTGGTGTGGTGTGGAAAATATGTCATTTTGACAACCTGGATGCACATAATGTCTTTTGATTGATTCAAGATCCCCCTCAACATTCCTTGAAAGTTTCAACTTAATCCTCTTAGCTTCTCCTGAGATATTTCACACCCCTTAGATAACCTGGATGCACATAACACTTTTTTTTTACTCCAACATCATTTACTGAAACATGGAAGTTTCAACTTAATACCCATAGCTGTTCCCAAGACATTGCAGATATGGCATATTGACAGCCTGAAAGTAGATGATACCTTTTGATTTTGTTGAACATCCTAATTAACATTTTCTGATAGTTTCAACTTAATATCCAAAGCCATTCCAGAGATATGACAGATATATATACCCTTTTGATAACTGGAATACACATTGTATCTTCTGATTTAGTTCAATAGTGCTGAAAGTCAACTTAATGACCCTAGCTGTTCCAAAAATATTCCATATACAACCTTTTGACATCCAGGATGGATACAGTGTTGTTTGATTTAATTCAACTTTCCCTCAACATATTCAGAAGTTTCAACTTTATACCCTTAGCTGTTCCTGAGATGTTACAGATATACTGCTTTGATAACCTGGATGCAGACAGTGTCTCTTGATTTATTTCAACATTCTCTGAAGGATTCAATTATATATATTTAGTCATTCCTGAGATATTAGATATGCCCTTTTGACAACCTGGTTGCACATAGTGTCTTCTGAATTAGTTCAACATCCCTTCTAACATTTCCTGAAAATTTCGTCTAAATACCCTTAGTCATTCCTAAGATTTTGTCCAAGCTCTCCTTTTCCATCATAAAACGTTAGTTTAAACAATTCCCAATTTGCATTATTTATGGTTCTTGCCCAAGGGCCTGTACAAAGTTAAAGTAAATGTCATGTGTATGGCCAACCTTCAGATATGGAAGTGGCCAGACCAAGAGGACACTAGCTTCTACCCCAGAAAAGACATCCTTAAATAATCAATGCCCCCTGTTTTTGCTTCAAGGGCATCTTCATATTTCAAGTTCACCAACTGGTAGTTGACTTGTGATGAAAGTGTCCTTGATCATAATTATTTCAAGTCATTTCCTTGATTATACAACTGATTTTTATCATTTTTGGCTAAAAATGAATGATTTGTATCACAACCAACTATTTACCATCCCTTGCCCCTGTAAGCACCCCCACCTGGTTAATAGGACAACTGGTACATGCAGGAACACCTCCATTTTTCTTTGGTTGAAAAGTGAAAAATCTGAGAAAATGCACTCTATTCTCCTGATAATTGGCTTTCATTTGAGCTATAAACCAGTTCCTTAGTCAAACATTTGGTATTATCTTTTTGCACTTTCTAAAACCATCCTAGTACATACAACTTACCCCTATTTAAATTGGCTACGATATAATTGTAACCTTTGTTTAAGTTGAAATGTAAAACAATTCCTACATTGTAGACAACCAACCCTAACTAGTCCATTCCCAAACATCAGCCATTCTATGCTACATATAGCACTGTCAACATTATATCCAAGATTATGAACCTACTAACAATGTTTATAAAAAATATATTTCAATTAAAGGCACTGTCTAAGGACTCGGGGCAATACACCCTACAGTGCTAAATACTATATATTTTTTTTTTTTTCATCTTTCGATGTATTTTTGACTCCTGAAACACATTTGGCCTATATGACTACAATAGAATTGTTAGATAAAAGGTAACACTGGAGAGTAAGGGCTTTTTTAAGGAAACATACTAATAAAATAAAAAGCAGTACCAACAGATTCTGTATTATTGACTCTTTCTAAATATCATGATTACTGTTCTGACAATGCATACTACCTCCGTGATAATGACAGATATAGCCCTAGGTATATATAAAAAACTAAAAGAAAACACTAAAACAACAATATTCTTACTTTTACAGTATGGAGAATATTTCTATTAACTCAAATATCACGTTTCTTTCTATAGCTTACAGGAACAGTGCCTCTTACTAGGATATCATAT
Source organism: Artemia sp. Qi Xiang Cuo (assembly GCF_049724085.1). Taxonomy (NCBI): domain Eukaryota; kingdom Metazoa; phylum Arthropoda; class Branchiopoda; order Anostraca; family Artemiidae; genus Artemia; species Artemia sp. Qi Xiang Cuo. The sequence goes on from NC_142795.1 coordinate 38,885,515, forward strand.
CCTGTTGTGGCACTCTCTAATCTTGACTCAACATAGTGCACAAAGTCATATCACTTTTGCATGTTATGTATTATGAATTAACACTTCTTTCTGTAGATGCTTGTCAAGACGGTTTTTGAAGCTATTTAGAGTTGGTGCCAACACTACTTCTTTGGGTAACAAGTTCCACTCTTTAACTGCTCTATCTAATAAGAGCAGTCTTTAACTCTTCTACTGTTATCTACTTGTTGAAATCATTTCAATAAGGTACATTGTCAGAAAATCCAACACATTCAGGAAGAGCATAAAATAAAGAAACTAGTGGTACTATTTGTATTTTATTGGCACATTTCCTTCAGAAGAGCCCTAAATCTCCAGTACAACCAGAAAACTGTTATTTAGATCTAAAATTTTACTAAATGAGCATTGATTTTTATATCTATAAATTTCTATCATAGAAGGACTACAATTTTTTCCTGAAAATCAGTATGCTATAATTTATGTTGTGAAGAAAATCACCTAGATAAGTCATGACTTAAGAAAAATTTGTCTCCCCTTCCAAGCCTCTTAAATATTTTTCATAATTTGTCTGTTGACTAGATTAGAGACCCCCTGAAGGATGAAAGTCTTGAACATAAGTAGAAGGTTTTAAAATGCAACTTGTTAATTGATAAACAATTGATTAGGGACGAAGCTTTCAATCTCAGTCCCTTGTTCAATCTTTTGAAGAGGTAAAAATTTTCAGTCTTCTAAGCCCTAGAAATAACAAAATGGTAGACATAGTAGCTTGGCAATAGTTTTATCTATCTAAATCCACTACTGCCCAAGATAGCAAAAACCTCTTAGATTGGAATTTCAAAATATCTAGGAGGGTTGGGGTGCATTAACAGGAAAACAACAATGATGTTTAGATATAGCATAGAATAAGGAATCTAATGGTACTTAGTTACTTTTATTCTGCAAAACAATAGGAAAGTGGCTCTTAAGAAGGAGAAATGCTACAGAAAGAGAGAAAATTTTAGATTACTAATTGTATGCTCACTATCATGGCTTTGTTCAAATTTTTAATCATTCATTACCAGCCCCCCCTCCCTAATGGTCTCATATATAGCCTCAAACTACATAAGAAACAACACAAAAATTATGAAATTCTAACTTTATAATATGCAGCACACATCAATTAATCATATTTCCTTGTTTTCTCCTTTTTGATCCATGTTTAGAGTCAAGTTTCACTAGTATAATTTCATTTGAATGATCTAAAACACAGTTATCACATTTGAAAACAACACCATTTGCCTGGCAAAATTGCTATGTTTTCAAATATTACAAATCTCAAAATTATTGACTGACCCCAAAAAAAAACATGTTTCAAAAATGTTTGTAAATATACACTGCAAATCTGTTAGTCAAACTGTTTTTTTTTTCAAATTTGATAACTGTGTTTCAAATCAATCAAATGAAAATACATTATCAATAAATGATCAAGAAACATGGACAAAATAGGAAAAAATGTTAGGATTTATACATATCCTAGGGTTATAAGAGATAATTTAGGGAGGGGGGCGGGGGTGTATTGTAAAAAAAAACATGAAAATTAGCAACCTAAAAATGTATCTATTTTTGTTCTAGCATGTCTCCTAAGCCTAATGGAGAACTGCTATTCTACATCTTTAGTTATATTTCTATCAAGATTTCTCTTATATTTCTTAGAAAAGTGAAAACTCTGCAATACAAACTTAGTTTTTTCCTATGATTAATTAAAAAAAAATTCCACAAAATAAGTTTTTCAAAGAAAAGTAAAGAACTCCATTAAACAAAAAATGAGCAAAAATAAAATCAAAGAATCTACCAAGCTAGAAACTACCAGAAATCAGCATAAATAAATAAATGAGACCCAAAACAAACAGAAATTATAATAAAAAACTGAGTCAAACTCAAAACGAGCAGAAATTAACATAAGTTGGGTGCAAAACCCCTATGCCTTCTCAAGGCCAGAACAAAATTTGCACTTTACTGCAAAAATATAAATGTTTTTACTTTTATAACTTTAATAAATCAAATAATTTTAACATTTTGATTATTAAATATCAGTATATGTATATTGAACTGAAAATGAACATTCATTTGTATTTTTTCAGTAAAGTGCAAATTTTGTTCTGGCCTTGGGAAGGCATAGGGGTTTTGTGCCCAACTTATTTTTGTGCCCAATTTAATTTTTGCTCATTTTTTGTTTAATGGAGTTATTTACTTTTCTTTGAAAAACTAATTTTGTGGAAAAACTTCTTTTAATTAATTTCTGTTTGTTTTATATTGACATAGTCTTTTCAGGGAAAAAAAAAACAACACTTTAAATCTTTTCGTTTTTTAAGACTATAGTTTGGCCTGCTATTTGTATGCTGGAGAAAAATTTTCCAGCAATTTTTAACAACACACACCATTTTAAAAATCTGGACACAAATAGTACTGTTTAACTTAGGTTCATACCTTCTCTAGTTGACCTGAAATGGAAAACCATTTGCAAAAAAATCTGTTTACTTTCTTTGATACTACTACTACTACTAACAACTCACCGCAGCACCAAGCCGCCTGAGGCCAACACAGCTATGCACGCTCCTCCTCCACCCCAATCTATTCAAAGCCTACCTTTTTACACCCGCCCATGAAGTTCCCGTTTCCTTTAAATCTTTCTTTATGACGTCCTCCCACCCCAGACGGGGACGACCTGGTTTCCGTTTAGCCCTAGATGGTTGGCCGAAAAGGACAATCTTCGGCAATCTGTCATCCTTCATCCGTACAATGAGCCCTAGCCATCTCAACCTTTCTTTCATTATAGCCCTAGAAAGCGGTATAAAACCACATTTTTCGTATACCCTATTGATTGAAATATGGTCAGTCAGCCTGGTACCCAGAACAATCCTTAAGCAATTTCTCTGGAAAACATCTAGCAAATCTTCATCCGCTTTTCGGAGCATCCATGCTTCAGAGCCATATTTGACCACTGTCATCACTGTAGCTTCTAATATTCTAATCTTGGTTTGCAGACTTATCTTCCTATTCTTCCAGACTTTTTTTTAACTGTGAAAAAACACCCTGAGCCTTGGATATTCTATATCTAACATCTTGACTGCTCCCACCATTTTTACTAATAATACTACCAAGGTAAGTGAAGCTGCCCACCTGCTCAATCTTTTCATTACCCAACATCACCTTTTCATCTTCACTTATTCCTAGACTTAGTGACTTAGTCTTCCTAACATTAATTTTCAAACCAATTCTAGCACCCTGAACTCGCAAAACCTCTAAAACTTCATTCATTTTGCTCACACTTTCATCTAGGAACTTTCTTTGATAGCTTGGATACATTTTAACTATTTTGATTTAGTTAAATTTTAAGAGCAGAAGTAGCCTCGAAAGTTTGAACATAATGCCCTCAGTCGTTCTTGAGATACTGCAGAGATGCCTTATTGGGAATTAGCATTATCACAGTGCATTTTGATTCAATCTTAAGGCAACACTTAGTTTTTAAACTTAATGGGCCAATGGGAGTGGAAGGAGGATTAGTTGCCCTCCAATCACTTTCAACTATTAAAAAGGGCATCAACCATTTCTATTCTCAATTGAATGAGCCCCTTTCAAAGTTCCCACAACAACTCCTTCAATACAAAGTGCCCTGGTCTAAACAACAACAACAACAAAAAATATTACTAATCACTTTTGACTACTAAAAAGGGCACTAGCCTTTGAATTTCCAATTGAATTAGTCTTTTTTGAAGTTTCTACAACAACACCTTCTATAAAAACCTCATATGCGCCCAGCGCATAACTTAAAACCCTTGCCCTGAGAGTTGTGGGGGAGTGTCCTTCTCAAAACATATTTTCTATCTGGAAATCATCTAGCCTAAGCTAAACAAAATGGCTATCTCAAAATTTTGATTGGATGTGTTTGGGTGAATGATGGACCTGGGGAGGGGGGCTAGTTGCCCCCCAATCAGTTTTGACTATCAAAAAGGGTACTAGCCCTTTGAGTTTCCAATGAAATGAGCTCTTTTTGAAATTTCTATGACAACGCCTTCTATAAAAACTTTATACACCCAAGGTCATAACTTAACACCCTGTCCCCGAGCTTTTTGGTGGAGTGTCCTCCTCAAAAACATATTTTCTATCTAGAAATCAACTATGCTAAACAACATGGTTATCTTACAATTTTGGGTGGATAGGTTTGGGGAAATGATGGGCATGGGGAGGGGCTAGTTCTCCTCCAATCACTTTCGACTATTAAGAAGGGAAATAGCCCTTTCAATTTCCAATCGAATGAGCCTATTTTTAAGTTTCTACGACAACACCTTCTTATAAATCCTTATATGCCCCCAGGACATAACTTAAAACCCTTGCTCACAGGGTTGTGGGAGTGTCGTCTGGGGGTGTGTCCTCCTAAAAAACTTATTTTCTCTCTGGCAATCAACTAGCCTACACTGAACAAAAGGTCTATCTCACAAGTCCGATTGGATGTGTTTGGGGGAATCATGGGCGTGGGGGACTAGTTGCCCTGCAATCGCTATTGATTTTTAAAAATGGCACTAGCCCTTTGAATTCTAAAATAAATGAACCTGTTTTGAAGTTTCTACAACAACGCCTTCTATAAAGCCTTGTATGCCCCCAGGGCATAACTTAAAACCCTTGCCCTGAGAGTTGTGGGGGAGTGTCCTCCTCAAGAACATATTTTCTACCAGGAAATCAACTATGCTGAACAAAATGGCTAACTCAAAATTTTGATTGGATGTGTTTGGGGGAATGATGGGCATGGGGAGGGGCAGTGCTAGTTTCCCTCCAATCACTTTCAACTTTTAAAAAGGGCATTAGCCCGTTAAATTTCCAATTTAATGATCCTGTTTTGTAGTTTTTACAAAAACGCTTTCTATTAGAAACCTAATGTGCCCCCATGGCATTACTTAAAACAATTGCCCTGCGGGTTGCGGGGAAGTGTCCTCCTCAAAAGCATATTTTCTATGTGGAAATCAGCTATGCTGAACAAAATGGCTATCTCACAATTTTGATTGGATGTGTTTGGGGGAATGATGGGCATTGGGGGGAGGGGGGGGGCTAGTTGCCCACCAATCACTTTTGACTATTAAAAAGGGCAAATACCCTTTGAATTTCCAATTGAATGAGCCTGTTTTGAAGTTTCTTTGACAATGCCTTCTATAAAAACCTTATATGCCCCCAGGGCATAACTTAAAACCCTTGCCCCGAGGGTTGTGGGGGAGTGTCCTCCTCAAAAAGATATTTTATATCTGGAAATCAGCTATGCTGACAAAATGACTATCTCAAAATGTTGCTTGGATGTGTTTGGGGGAATGATGGGCGTGGGGGGGGGGATAGTTGCCCTCCAATCACTTTCAACTATTATAAAGATGCACTAGCCCTTTGAATTTCCAATTGAATGAGTCTGTTTTGAAGTTTCTACGTCAACACCTTCTATAAAAGCCTTATATGCCCTCCAATCACTTTTGACTATTAAAAAGGGCACTGGAACTCTCAATTTCTAATCAAATGAGCCCCTTTTGAAGTCTCTACAATGACCCCTTCTATATAAAGTGCCCTGCTTTAAAGAAAAAAATCTAATAAACTGTAAATTGTCAACATTGATCTTATATGCCCTCAGGGCATAACTTAAAACCCTTGCCCTGAGGGTTGTGTCCTCCTCAAAAAGATATTTTCTATCTGGATATCAACTATGCTGAACAAAATAGCCATCTCAAAATTTTGATTGGATGTGTTTGGGGGAATGACGGGCATGGGGGCTAGTTGCCCTCCAATCACTTTTGACTATTAAAAAGGGCACTAGCCACTCCAATTTCCAATCAAATGAGCCCTTTTCAAAGTTTCTATGACAACTCCTTCAATGCAAAGTGCCGGGTATGGAAAAAACAAAACAAAAAAAACAACACATTGTGCCCACATTGTTCTTTACTTAGGCAGCACTAGCGCACTGCCTATGATATTCTATGTAGGATAAGACCCCTAGTACTTGGACAGTTCCATGCTTTGGACATAGCCTAGGCTGTATGCTGATTAAAATGTATCTTTTAGGCTAAAGCATGGACAATTGGCTTTTAACCTTGGACATGATGTATGCTATATAGGCATAAATAGTTAAAACTGACTGATAACCAGGACTAGGCTAGCTAGAAATTGGCTGACTATAATCTTGCTAAACTTCATTTTTTAACATTTGAATTACTTTTGGGTATCTTGTAAAGGGGTTAGGTTAGGGAAACAAAACTTCCAGAGATGGGTCTATAGACTACAGTATGCCCTGGGAAGGGATTTTTGAAGTACCTCTTTCTAGAGGGTCCTGAGCTTTAAAAATCTGTGTGTTATAAAAGTGAAACCTTGCAAAATAGATCTTCTGCTTAAATGAAGTACAACAAAATTGTTATCACATTTACAACTTTAATCAATCCTAATATATAAGATTTTAAAGATATGCAAATACATTTCCTAAATTAAAAAAAAAAACATTGTTATGGCTTAAAATTCCACTCAAATAACAGGAATTACATTTTCAGAACTAATGCCAGAGAAAAAGAAACTGATAACTGAAAATAAAGGTAAAATGTTGTTTTGTCAAAATTTCAATAGGTAAAATTTCAGGACCCTCTAGAGAGAGGAGTAGAGGAAGGGGTGAAATTCTACTTTAACTATCTTGGAAAAAGGTTAGGTTAAGAAAATGAACTTTCAGGGATGGGTCTACAAGCTAAAGTATGTCCCAGGAAAGCACTTTGAAGTACCTAACTCCACTCCTTCTCTCTCTAGAGGGTCCTGAAATTTGCCTACATGACAGGTCTATACCTATTGAAGTTTTGACAAAACAACATTTATTTTAATTTTCAGTTGTGAGGTTCTTTTTGCCTGGCTTTAGTTCTGAAAATGCAAATCCTGTTATTTGAGTAGAATTTCAAGCCATATCAAAGTTTTTTTTTTTTCAAAATTTAGGAAATGTATTTGAATATCTTTAAAACCTTATAAATTAAGATTGACCAACATTGTGCAGCTGAAATTTTTTTTTTGTACTTCATTTAAGCAGAAAATCTATCTTGCAAGGTTTCACTTTTATAACACACAGATTTTAACTTCATCTTGTTATTCTGCTTCACAACACATGTCTTGGGGGAAATCTGTCGAAGATTGGCCCTATCTATGATTTGTATATTTTGTTTGAACTTTAAGACCCTGCATCTAAGATTAGACTTGCATTGTCCAAGATTAGGCTCAAGGATCATATGTGTGTCCAAGATGAATAGCAGGGGATTTAAAATATTATTTATAGATAAAATATTCGTAAACCCTCCAATTGGTGAAACAACCAAGTTTTGCAGTGGTATAATAGAGTGATTTAACTGTTTGAGTAGTGATTAGCTGTCTTGAGAACTGGGTATCTTATCCTAGGCAATTTAAGTATTTCTCACATTTCCAAAATAAATTAAGGTAAACTAGACATTTCACCTTTTATTGTTAGCTTTTGCTTTCATTTCTTACTAAGGCCAACAACCACTTTTAAAGCAGGTTGGAGCAGTCAGTCCTGGTCTGTGTTTGTAAACAATATTCACATATTTTAAACCAGGTGGCTAAGAGAATGATGAAGAAAAGATGCTTAAATGCTGTGTTTGAATAGCAACCGAATTCAAATTTCCTAAATCAGCCAAATAGTTAGCTATTCCAGGCAGTGTTTCAACTAAACACGGTCGAAAATAAGTAGGAGAGGTAAAAAATAAGTAGACATGGTTTCAAAAATAAATAGAAAATAACTGATTATATGAGAATCAATTTTTAAGGAAAAAAAGAATGTTGAAACTTTACATCCCTATTACTACGCCTCTTTGCTCAATTTTTAGATTTACTTTTTTTAAAGGTTGGCCTTGCTTGACCAATTTTTTAGATAGCGTTGTGTTATTCTTCTCGATCATAAGGAGTAATTTTTCTTGGTAATAATTTTCATCACCGAAAAGAGACCAAGTTGAATTTATCCTTTACTACTACTGCTACTACTAAAAACTTACCGCAGCACCAAGCCACCTGAGGCCAACACAGCTAAGCACGCTCCTCCTCCACCCCAATCTATTCAAAGCCTCCCTTTTTACAACTGCCCACGAAGTTCCCATTTCCTTTAAATCTTTCTTTATGACGTCCTCCTACCCTAAGCGGGGACGACCTGCTTTCCGTTTAGCCCTAGATGGTTGGCCGAAATGGCCAATCTTCGGCAATCTGTTATCCTTCATCCACACAACGTGCCCTAGCCGCCTCAACCTTTCTTTCATTATAGCCCTTGAGAGCGGTATTGAAACACATTTTTCGTATAGTCAATTGTTTGAAATACGGTCAGTTTGTCGGGTACCCAGAACAATCCTTAAGCAATTTCTCTGGAAAACATCTAGCAAATCTTCATCCGCTTTTCGGAGCGTCCATGCTTCAGAGCCATATTTGACCACTGTCATCACTGTAGCTTCTAATATTCTAATCTTGGTTTGCAGACTTATCTTCCTATTCTTGCAGACTTTTTTTAACTGTGAAAAAACACCCTGAGCCTTGGCTATTCTATTTTTAACATCTTCACTACTCCCACCATCTTTACTAATACACTAACGTTATGCAAAAACCATCTAAGTCACATTTTTCAAATTTTACAGGAGAGCGATTTTTCTGGTTGAAACCGTCTTCTGAATCCGATTATGAACGAAAACTGCTGGGGAAAAATGATATATGCAAAAAAACATCTAGGAATTGAAATTTGTCATTAGATTTTGCTAAAATGCAGTATATTTTGAGATAATGGACTTACTAGGTTTTTGCAAATTGAATTTTCTCAAAATCTGTCAAAAAAAAATTGCAAATTCAAGCTAAGTCAACTTCGTTTATGCAAGAAATGGTAAAAAAACATTGTAAAAAAATGAGAATATTAGCTCATTCTTCTTCATTTTCATTTTCGAGGTAGTCCAACGCTGTATTGTCATAAAGCAAATTTTTGTAGAAGGCATGATAGTCCCCAGGCAAAAACGGCAGAGGTGACATCAAGTCGTCGTATTTCGCTTTGGAAATCGTCTTCCCATTGGGATACTTTGTCTTCATACCTGCAAATGAGATTTTGTTGGATCCTCTTTTTATAAAATTCATTATTCTGAATGGTGCATCTTCATCTAGACAAGTTTTGAACTTGACGATGCCAAATTCTTTTTCGTACCTCAACCAACGGACAGCTAACCAAGAGAATAGCTGATTTTCGGTGTCCACTGTCCTTTTGACGCATTTTTTCCTGAAAAATTCGTTAAAGTCAAATATTTCTGACTTCGGCATCTCAGTGGCGGTCATGGGAATTTTTCCCATTGCAAGACGTATTAAGTTCGTCCAGTCAGCTGGAACTTGGATTTCAAAGTCTGTATACTTTTTGGTCTTCTCAATCCTGGCATGATCGCTGTCGCACTCGAGGTGAATATGTCCAGGTTCGAGAAACTTTTGATCTATCAATTCAAAATCCTCCGAAGCAATTTTAGAAACGTAATACGAAAACATTCCGGTCACATACATATTTCGATTCTGAGAAACACATGTGTCCGAGTACAAGACTAGCTGTGTTATTCTTGAAGGCAGTGCCTTCAGATGCTTAATCAGACAAGAGGCTACCTCAGAGGCTCCCTTGTCACCCATTCATTCGTGCCAAAGGTAATTGAATGACTTTCCCTCTTTCAAATTGCTTATTTTGTGAATGATAAGGTTGTAGGTCCACAGTTGCCTTTTGTAGAAAACTATTTTAGTCTGTAAAAAGGGCGTAGGAAGACACTGCTGAAGATCAGAAACCCACAACAGAGTGGAATGATCGTTCTTTACAACCTCTTTGTCTTTCTGTTTAGACTCGTACGCCGATCTATAGACAGTCTCATGGGCCTCAAGCTGAGCTTGTAAGACTCTTTTGGAATCTTCAGGATCAGCACAATTAATCTGTTGCTTAAGCTTCTCACCAGTTCCACAGGACTCCCTGGCAGGAGGTTTAAATCCAAGATTGTATTCTTGATAGAAAACTTTTTTGTACATTGCAATCGATTTTGCTGGCAACCCCTTTTCTGTAGCAAAATCTTTGTAAAGATCGTACATCTTCTGAAGGCTAAGATTAGAAGAAAGATATTTAAGAAAGATATCCAAGGACCTTTTTCTCTTTCCAGAAATTCCATTTGGTTTGTAAACACTGATGATGGTGATGAATCAAAACAGTACAAGTCAAATCTTGCGGCCACAGACAAAACCGCCGGATCCAAGGACTTGGCTTGTTTTTGCGATTTACAAATTGCTGTGAAGGGACTTAAACTGAAAATTCAAATTTTAACTATGACCTTATTTGAAGACGTAGATTGATTCTGATCATACCAAACGGATTGTCGTGAAATTTTACATAAGGTGGAGCCCATAACTCAATTTCGTAAAAAATGTGACTTAGACGGTTTTTGCATAACGCTAGTGAATAATACTACCAAGGTAAGTGAAGCTGCCCACCTGATCAATCTTTTCATTACCTGACGTCACCTTTTCATCTTCACTTATTCCTAGCCTTAGTGACTTAATGTTCTTAACATTCATTTTCAAACCAATTTTAGCACCCTGAACTCGCAAAACCTCTAAAACTTCATTCATTTTGCTCACACTTTCATCTAGGATGCTTAAATCATCAGCATAATCCAAGTCCAGGAGACTTTTTCCTCCCCATTTGATTCCGTGGTCTCCCATTACCTTTCCTGTGCTCCTTAAAACAAAGTCCATCAAAATAATCCCTATAAAGGGGGATAGAACACAAACTCTCGGAGAGGGAAGATTTATGGGATTTGTATAATAGTTTTTTTCTGCAGAATTCTCTGGCCATATGCTTCACTTTTTCACTCTTGTCAAAGAAATGGGGATCAGACTTCAAATTATCAAGACGACATTAAACGTTCAAACCTAGATACACTTGGTCCTGGGTAAGATAATTCTCTTCAGAAATGCCATCTATATCATTAAAGCTTTTGAGTTTCTAAAATAGGAAAGGGTGAGAAAGTTCATGCAGAAATTCTTCAATATTGATTCAAATTCTCTTTTCAACTTAAAAAAAGGGTTTACTCTGAAAAAATAAGACTCACTCTGAAAAAACGTATTAAATTCCTTGACTATTCTGAAACTGTACACTACAAACTTCATAAAAATCCTCTGATGGGGATTCTTCAGCGTCGATGAAAATGATTATTATCTTAAGAGGGGTCTTCAATGAACAAATCTGTCCATTAAAGTGTTAAGGCACCCGATGTCTCCAGAACGACTCTTAAAGTTTTTTTTAGAAAGATAGCCAACAGGCAGAGCAAGAACAAAAAATTTTTCTTCGAGAGCTTAGGTGAATATTTGAAACTGCTTGTACACGTGAATTCTCTTAGTACTGTGCCTAAAGTGATCAGTCACAGCTCTATACACTTAATCTAGATCTATGTGAAGTTTTTTACAAGCTTTCTAGCACATAAATTGCAAACAAGACATTAACATTACATTACCTCAACCCGAGCGTTGACAGACTGCAACATTTGTCCATCATAAAATTTGTTGAGTCTACACAAACTGTAATCCAGTCCATTGAGTTGGCTCCTTCTTTTTGTAGAGCGTGCAAGCAATAGCTTGGTTTGTCAAATATTCCATCCACTGTGCTGTCAGGGCAATACATTTTATCAAGCATATGTACTTTGGTCTCGAACTCGAAGATTTAGAAGGTGTCAGTAAGTGATCTGATTCGCACGGGATTTAAGTCACTTTACTCTCGTTTGAAAATGCGGCCGCAGTCAGTCCGAACATTCTTAGCACCAAATCGATCTCTAGCCCCTTCTAGTACCGATTTCTTCACTTTAGTAAGGTATTCACTAACGAAGATACCAGATTTTGCAAGTTTCGATTTTGTAAGCTATATCTCTGTTCCCGAGTGTAAGCTATATCTCTGTTCCCGAATTTCACCAGTACTGGAGCCACCGTACTCGGTGTTGGCGTATTTGACGTGGCGTTTAAGAGTCTGAACCGATTCACCGCTAACATGTCTGTAGATGACACAGTGCTGACCCCCATTCGTTGTATGATATTGAGTACTGTTGAGCCTAGACTAGTCTCAGGATTTTGCTTTACACCAAAAAACACCAGCGAATCAAGAAGCTACTCCTGTTCCAAATCATCAATTTTTTGCTCAACACTCAATTCTACGCTCCAGAGACTGAATCTGACTTCTCAAACTGTCTAAAAAATTTTGTACTTTTTGAAACTTCCCACTATACTCAAGGGTAATTGAGTCGTAAATTTGCGAAACAATCAGTTCCGTTTTAACGAAGATTTGTTGTTTAGGGCCGGCTGATTCAGCAACTTTTTCTTGAACCTCTTTTTCAATGAATTTAACAATGTCAGTACGAATTTTGTTCACCTCAGCTTGTGTGGAAACAAGTTGATTGTGGAGAGCTGAGGCATCGTTTGAAACAGTAGCTGTTTTACTCGATACTTTCTGATCTTATTTTCTGACAGATTCAAGGTAAATGTCTGGATTACTCTCGTTTTCCCGAAAGGCGTGATTTACGCCCTTCTGTGTTTGCTTTGAAGCGTCGGCATAATTATCTTCAAAAGATACAAGATTCTCAGCTATCAATGCATGAAAATCATGAGATCCGTAGCAAAAAAAGGTAAACTTAAGTATAGATTCTGTTGACTTAATAACATTAACAATACGAACTGGCCAAAGGGGATATCCTTTGATCTGCACGAAAGCCAAGTCCCCCTTCTTGAACTCCACCATTTTGAAAACGATGATCCAAAGAAATACATGTAAAAATGATCCCAAAAAAAACTCATCTTAACGTGGGCAGGCTCACGGAAGCAGTGGCGATCATCTTTATTGGAATGATGGCCCAGTGTATCGTGGAGTGAATTTCATAAAATTCGGTAATTTTTCAGTAATTAAAATCAAAATTGTCGGCCAGTGCTATCCAAAGAATGAATGAAATTTCACTTGAAACTTTAGTCCTGTAGAGTATTGTGGCACTTCCGTAATCACTGAGTTAATTATATTTTCAAGATTAGTGGAGGAACAGTGGGGTGGAGTTAGATTAGTGGAGGAATGGTAATATTTAGGTGTTAAGTTTAAGGCAAAAGGAAGTATATATATATATATATATATATATATATATATATATATATATATATATATATATATATAAAATGTTTGAAAAGGCTTGTGGAATAATATGATAGATTTCCAGAAGCAAAAATGATTTCTATAAAAAAAAAAAATGCAAAAAATGCAAAAAAAGGATAAAAATCTCAAAACATTAAAATAATAAAAGTAAAACTCAAAAATAAAAGGCTAAAAGTGTTGTCACCAACTGCAATAGCTCACTGCTATTGCTGTTGTGTTTCACCGCTAAGGATTTCCGAAATTCTTACTTAGAAGGCCCAAGCTAGCTAAAAGGATTAGTTATTCCACTAAACGATGCGACGATTTGCCCAAGAAAAATAATTTCGATCCGAAAAATGCTTAAATGGACAAAAAGGATGAAAATCTCGAAAAATTAAGCTATGAAAGTAAAACTGAAAAAAAATCTTAAAATCCTACCCTAACTGCAAATGCCCACTGGTGTTGCATGTTGAGTCCCACCACTAAGGATTTCCAAAACTCTTACTTAGAAGGCCTAAGCTAGCTTAAACAATTAGTTATCATGGTTGCAGCGGCAGCTGCAACCTAGTAAAGAGCGAACCAAAGTCCATAGTAATCAAAAGTTGAAAAACGTGTTTTCAAATAAAACTGTCTAGTGAGAAAAAATTGCTATTTGACACTGAATCAGTAATGGTAACTATTGTTTTGGTTAATCTTAGAAGTAAAAGTTTATTGCGAAACAAAATTTATAGCGATGTCAAAAAAGAGCCTCAAACCCCTCGAAAATGCCGTCAAATCGAAATAAAAAGTGTACCATTGGAATCAGCATGGTCGAAAACCTCATGAAGGATAAATACAGTCCCCCACCTTGAACAACAAGCAAAATGACATTTTGAATGGGTAGCACTGTATGTCTCCCTTTTTTTTTCTTTCTTTCTTTTTTTCCTAGAAGGGCTAGGGGGTGGTCAGAGCCTCATAAAGAGGTGTGTAATAGCTCTTTCGAAAGGGAATTAAATTTTTAAGTACCCTTTTTAAGTGACCAAAAAGATTGGAGGGCAAATAGCCCCCCCCCCTACAGGCCCCCTCCCCCCCCCTCAACTAGTCCTATAAAAATTTTGAGATAGTCATTTTGTTAAACATAGTTCAAAGTTCCAAAATATATGGTTTTGATGATGATATGGCCTGGGGAAGGGCTGTATGTGGTATCGGGCGTATCGATATCGCGTGTATCGGTATCGCGCGTATTGGTATCCCGTATATCGTATTGGGAATATCGGTATCCGCTGTTGTTTTTTTTTCAGTTATTTTCTAGGCTAATTTTTTTAAAGTATGTCAAGGAAAGGTATCATGGTTGCAGCGGCAGCTGCAACCTAGTAAAGAGCGAACCATAGCCCATAGTAATCAAAAGTTAAAAAACGATTTTTGAAAAAAACTGGCTGGTGAAAAAATTCCCATCTGGCACGGATTCAGGAACGTTAACTATTATTTTGGTTGGTCTTAAAAGTAAAAGTTTATTTCGGAAAGAAATTTATGTTGATTTCGAAAAAAAAACCTTACAGCCCTCAAAAATGGCATCAGATCAAAATGAAAAGTGTACCATTGGAATCAATATGATCGAAAACCTTATACAGGGAAATTACAGTCCCTCTCCCTGAACAGCAAGGAAAATCACTTTTTTGCATCGGTAGCACTGATCTGTCTCCCGTTTTTTTTCAAAAGGTCTAGCGGGCTACCAAAACATCATAAAGAGATGCTTAATGGATCATTGAAAAGCTATTTCTCATATCTACGTGCTTTTTATAAATTCTGCAATATGCAAGTGCCATATGGCACTAAACTGGCACTTTTGTGCTATTTCTCAAAGGGTGGCACTAGCAGGCTACCAGAACATCGTTGGTAGATCTTTTTTAGCTCATATAAAAGATATTGCACATGTCTACGTCTTTCATATAAATTCCACCATCATCAAGTTCAAATGGCACTATAAACGGGACTTTTGGTGTCGTGTCTCAAGTGGAAAAGCTGCACTGTAAAAAAAAAAAAAAGAAAATTATTTCCAACAAAATGTTTTGTTTGAATTCAAAAAATTAACAAAAAAATCGAATTTTTCTGTTGGAATTGTGACTTGCTTATTTAATTCCAGCAAATTATTGAAATTATTAAGATTTATGTACTTTTCAGTAGAAAAATGTAATTTTCACCGTAAATAGGTTTTCTCAATCAACACGGTTTGAACTTCAAGAGTAGTTTGAAGTTTCTTGAATATCATTTTAAATTTGACTATAGGACCATTGGAAGTAATATGTTCAGTATAAGTTCAATTCAAATATTTGAATTAAAACAGAAAAGGGGGAATGATAATTGAATTTTGAGTATAAAAAGATAATTATAAAAATATGGCAATATATTTTTACTTTGAAATGTGTTGAGCTTTCTTATCTGCAAATTAAACACGCAGAAATTAATGTACAAAAATTATCTTGTAACTTTTACTATTGCTTTTTTTAAATACATTTTTTGGGAGTTTCTGTAGGTAGAATAGTTCTTAAGATGCTACCCTAGCCTCAAAAGTAGTAACAGTGAAAATATATTGCTTTCTGAATTCAATTTCTTCAAATCAATAGCAAAAATTTTTTTGTGGTAACAATTTGTGTTTTACCGATGAACGTCATTTTTGAAACAAGACCAAAAAAGCGTTTCAAAGAAAATTCTTTCCTGGATTTGCCATAAATTTGCTAACTACGCTGAATAACTAAGTAAGCAAATTTATCGAAGAAAATATGACGCCTATAAGGGTATTTTAGTCATTTACGTACACGTAAAGGAACCAAAAGTTTCCCCAAGAGAGAGAATTTTCTAAAATGGTGCACATTTCAACTGGACTCAGAAATACTACACTTTAACAGCATAAATCGTGATTCAAAACTCCGGTTCGCTACAGGATTAATTCAAAAATAGGACGTTAGCCCAATAAGTTTTACCAAATAGTTCAGAGTGTTAAACTGTAATTAAGGAGAGACTCAGCCTAATTGTAACCGAAAGTAAAAAATGGAATTTTGATAACAATTTATAAGAAGTGGGGTCTTATGCAGATTACAAATATATAAATTTCATTACGTTTAATATCTACCCACCAAAGGCTACAAGCCTCAGAAGAAAAAGGTATTTTGAAAACAGGGAGACTGGTTTTCGAAAAAGGGATAAACACCCCCCAAAAAGTCAATGAATCTTAATGTAAATCAGACCTTTAGATTCAGCGGATCAGAAAATGCTATTGTGGGGGTTATGATCTCCTATCGGCACAAATGTGGAATTGTATGTTTTTGCCAGAAGACTGATCACGGATGCGTTTCTATTTGTTGTTTTTTTGTTCTAGTGTCCTTTATAAGAGACCGTAAAGATTGGAGGGCAATTAAACCTCCTCCCAAGACCTAATTTGCCTTTTATTATGTTTCCGAATGTTATGATTTAAGATCAATTTGACAAACAAAAAAAATCATCTCCTTCAACTACCTACAAACGTATAATACAGAAGTAGATTTAAGACCTTCAAACGACGAAGCGACGATTTTACGTAGGGGGCATTCAGATCAGAGAGAGAAGACATTCTGATTGTGATGGTAAGTATTCAGTTCATATTCTGTTCAATCGGCGCAAATTGGGCGCATTTTGCCCAAGTTTTTTTACAAGCTTTCTTGAACATAAATTGCAAAGAAGACATTAACATTACATTACCTCAACCCGAGCGTTGACAGACTGGAACATTTGTCCATCATAAAATTTGTTGAGTCTGCACAAACTGTAATCCAGTCCATTGAATTGGCTCCCTCTTTTTGGAGAGCTTGCAAGCAATAGCTTGGTTTGTCAAATATTCCATCCGCTGTGCTGTCAGGGCAATACATTTTATCAAGCATATGCACTTTGGTCTCGAACTCGAAGATTTAGAAGGTGTCAGTAAGTGATCTGATTCGCACGGGATTTAAGTCACTTTGATCTCGTTTGAAAATGCGGCGGCTAATAGAACAGTACCGTAGAATCTTACCAAATTTTTTTCATTTATAAAAATGTACTATCTTAAAAATTTTGGGAAACATAAGACACAAGTTATCAATATTAATAAACTAAACTGAATCAGTGATGCCAGACGCCTGACATTAAAAAGCGCACCACTGGAAGCGAATCAGTAATCAGTAATCAGTCAAAAAATGCTTTACTGTTTTAGATTTCGGAATCTGGTGCCAAAATCTGTCATTGAAGACTAAATCCTACCAATTTTGGGTTCTAGTATTCTGAAAGACAAAATTCAAACAATTTGCTCCTATCTGGTAACATTGTCTCTGAATTTTTTTTTTTTTTTTTTTTTTTTGCACTCATCCCGGCAAGATCTAATTTCCCCTGAATTTCGAACCATAAAATATTTATGGCTAAAATGCGCCAACGGCGCATTTTTGCTTCCAGTGGTGCGCTTTTTAATGTCAGGCACCTGGCATCACTGATTCAGTTTAGTTTATTAATATTGATAACTTGTGTCTTATGTTTCCCAAAATGTTTAAGATAGTACATTTTTATACATAGAAAAAAGTTTGATAAGGTTCTACGGTACTGTTCTATTAGCTGTAAACCACGCAAGAAGTGAAGTTTGGTTAATGCTAATGAAATAAAACAAAATAGGATAAAAATGTAATAGTTTAGAAACAAATTTCGGCTATATATTTGCATATTCGGGGGGTGGGGCAAAAGCATAGCATATATTAAATACGTAACCTACCCTAGGTACCTTTCCCCCCTAAGCCCCACAAAACTTAAGTTTAAATATTGTAAACGCAGTTAGAAACCACTGTTTGCAATCCAATTCTCCGTTGAGAGAACCCGTTTGACTAGTTTCTTTTATCATCTATCTTGCGTGGCTTACAGCTAATAGAACAGTACCAATTCTACTTTAGTTACTTTTGGCTATCGTGGAAAGGGGTTAGGTTAGGAAAATGAAACTTTCAGGGATGGGTCTACAGGCTAAAGTATGGGTATTTATGTACTATCTGGAACATACGCTAAAAATGAAGTTTGGTTGATGATAATGAAGTAAAACAAAATAGGATAAAAATATAATAGTTTAGAAACAAATTTCGGCTATATATTTGCACATTAGGGGGGGGGTGGGGGTTAAAGCATAGTAGATATTAAACACCAAACCTAACCAAACCTAGGAACCTTTTTTTCTCCTAAACCCCATAAAACAATAGTTTAAATATTGTAAACCCAATAACAAACCCCGCTTTACAATCTATGTCTCTATTGAAAGAAACCTGTTTCGAAAGAAACCAGCATCTTCCCTATATAATATAGCGCATGTGTTCCAGAAAGTACATAAGTATCAAAGTATTTCCCGGGAAGGTATTTTGAAGTACCTACCTCAACTCCTTCTCCCTCTAGAGGGTCCTTAGATTTGCCTACATGACAGGTCTATACTTATTGAAATTTTGACAAAAAAACGCTATACCTTAATTTTCATTGATCAGTTTCTTTTTCTCAAGATTTAGTTCCAAAGATGCAATTCCTGTTATTTGAGTAGAATTTTAAGCCATATCAATGTTTTTTTTTTCTTCAAAATTTAGGAAATGTATTTGCATATCTTTAAAACCTTATAAATTGGGATTGAGCAAAGTTGTGAAGCTTAAAACAACGTTGTTGTACTTCATCTAAGCAGAAGATCTATTTTGCAAGGTTTCAATTTTATAACACACAGATTTTATGAGGCGGCGAACAAGAGATTTGATGATATCTGATGAGTAAGTCAAAGGTATTCAGAAATGACATGATTCGTGGCATTATTATTGCAACCCTTCACCTCTGGAGGTAGAAAAAAGGGGGAAGTCTTTCTTTTATTTGTGCCTCGATTTGATTTTATCTTCACGTCAGGTCTGAGTGTCACTGTTTTGCTGATTGGAAGATATTTCAGACTCAAGTGTCTTCTGTCGGCCTGCTACTACGCCATTGATTTAGTGATTTCCACCATGAAAAAATGCAGCCGTTAAGAGGTGTCATATTATCTGGGAGAAATTTTCTGTTGTAATTTTCTGTTCTTGTAAAAAAAAATGAGATTATTTTTTTTATTTATTGATGCTTCAGAAAAAAGAAAGGGAAACTAAATCCTGAGAACTTGATATTAGACTGTAGCCTAGGAAATTGAACAACCCAAGTGATGGAAATCCAATAAAAGAACTGGAAATCCAGCAAACAAGATGGAAATCCAATAAGGATCTTAAAATCCAACATTTGCAATCAGTGTTTTTAGTCACTATGTGTATGCCATTCCATTGCGGAAAAAGAGAGGTGTTGAAGTAGTTCAGGATATAGAATATATTCTTGAACAAGATTCGTATTAAAAATTCAAACAGATCGGGGTAGTGAATTTGTCAATCCACATGTCGAAGAAGAACTAATGAAATATATTACAATGCTCTATCATACTCACAGTCGTATGAAGGCTGCATTGGCTGAAATATTGATACGAACCATTCGACTTTTAATTTCAAGATATTTTACATTGAAAAATAAGGCTGCATTTATTCATGATTTAGATAAAATCATGTTGATTTATAATCAACGACCCCATCGATCATTGTACAATTCAAACCCAACGGAAAATCATCATTTCGATTATAATACATTTGATACTTATCTTAAACTACACCGCTTCTAAATCTACAGTCTATCTACATTCTTTCTTATGCTTCTTTTTTTCATCAGCTTCATGGCAATCTTCCAAAATCTCTTCAAAAAACTCCTCAGTTTATTTCTGATTCAGCTCCATATAATCTTAGTTCTTCACATAATATCTGCATTCCTCCTACTCCCACTGTGCGGTCATATTTCAATCCCCTCATCGCTTGTCATCAGGTTTGGAACTCCCTGCCTTCTTCAGCACAGAAATGCCACTCGTTTGGCACTTTCAAGAGGATTCTTAAGGACCATTTAGTTAAGAATCAAACAGAAGGTTTTTTTTTATGTGGATTTGATGTACCCTGAATGTTTAGTTTTGGTATATGGTTGTCTTCTCTGCACTATGCACCCAGGCCTCAGGTACGGTCTCTTTTTAATTTTATATGTTGTTTGGCGATTGATTTATTTTTTTTATGGTTGTTTGGATATATTGTATTTTTTTTCTCATTCCCCCTTGTATCCCTGGCCATGGAGCCTTTCGAAGGGGATTAGGAGTGTTGTGATTGGACTGTGTATGTATTGTGGAATAAAAAAATAAAAAAATAATATTCCAATCAAATGATTGTGAAGAAAAAATCCAATTTCGGGGATACTGTTCGAATTAATACAACAACTAATATTTTTGAAAAGGGCAATTACTTGTGGTCCACTGAATCTCTTAAAGTGGCAAATATCCTAGACACTAAACCCATAAGATATCGTCTGCGAGACACCAAAGATGAAGAGATTCTTGGTGGTTGTTATGACTATGAACTACAAAAAGTTAAAAATAATAGTGAAATTTATCAAATTGAAAAAATATTAAAGAGCCGTACTCACAGGGGCAAAAAACAATTACTTGTTCTTTGGCTAGGATACAACTCTGATTTTGATTCTTGGATCGTTGTTGAAAACATTAATAATGCCCAATGAATTTTATGTAACATTTATGTCTCTGACCCCGACGCAAAGTCTCCGACATTCCCTACAATGATTTGAATGAGACAAGTGGTTTTCGAACGAAAGTCTCTACCACCATCAATTTTGACGGCACATATGAAGTGGCTCTTGTCGACTGCATTCTCAAGAATACCTATGATATCTTTAGAAAAGATCGCGTATATGATATAAAAATTAGACCCCATGATTGGCCACCAGCCGTTAGCGAACAACATAAAATTCAAAAGATAAATTGGTTGGATTATCCATATGTTGAATTACCATACGAGGAACTCAGTTGTATGAATGATTTGTGTCGTTCTATCAATAAAAGAATTTCATCTCGCAAATATTGAGCCTTTCATTTCAACTATTCAAAGGAAGAGGGCAAGATCTTCATTAGTTCACCCATTGCAAATGAAAAGGTCATTCTTAATGATAATCTAAAAGACGCTCTTGGCTGTAAACTTAATATTGTCAATGGTAAAAGTGCCAGAAGCACTAGTGTTATTTTTGCTGAATACCCATCTGTCTTCTCCTCGGACACTTGTATATTTTTCTATGCTTCATTTGTTGAAACATCCAGAGATGGTGATTCAAATGTCCCTCTCCTACGTGTTCTTGAACGAAAAACAATCCATGAACATGTTCATCACTATAATATAAAGCATCTTCAGTATGTTCCTGTAAACACTTCATATTTGGAACACTGTCACTTAACACTAAGAAGTGAATTGGGTGATCCTCTAGCAACAACAAAAGGTTTAGCTGTGATTACATGTCATTTTCGACCCATCGTCACTGCCTAAGATGAACAATAGAAGAATTCCATTTGTCTGTCCTGATATTGACTGCTCTGTTGGTGCTCTGAGTCCTCGTCAAATAGGTCATGGATCGGACTTTTAAAAAGGGCGTACTACAATGTCTGGTTATGGTCTTGGTAGTTGGTTTGCTAAGCTATTTTCTTCTGCACTACCCCTTGCCAGAAAATATCTTGTACCTGCGGCATCAAATTTTGGGGCCTCAATACTACAGGACTGGGGATGGGGTAAATATTTCAATGAGAGTGTTAAAGAAAATATTAGATCTTCAGCAAGAGCCGTTGGCGAGCAATTAAAATCTCAGCAAAATGGGAAGGGGTTAAAAAGGGCGCGTGGTCATCATTCACTCATCAGTATCTACCCAGGTGGGAAGCGAAAGAAATCAACAACAACTTTGAGGAATAAAAAGAAGAAGACCAATAAGCAGAAGAAGAAAAAGATTGTTATATCAAAGAAGGATTTATTCTCCTAATATGACCTATCTCCCCACGAGTAAGCACATCCATCAATCAGCTCCTCATTAAATCTGTTCAATGCTGAATATGTTGATGTCAGTGTAAAGTACTGGTACCGTGAACAGTTTCATCTTCAGCAACATCTCTCGGAAAATATACACTTTCAGATATTTTCCAATGAAGATTATTTCATTTATTTATCATCAACATTTATTGATTTAAGTGTTGCGGTGAAGAAAAAGTCAGACAATACAACTCCCAGTGCTGTCGATGGCCTGTCCTATGAAAACTGTATCCTACACAACTTGTTCAAACAAATTTATGTATTCATTAATGGTACATTGGTGAGCACTAGAAATAATTTATCCAACTATGCAAGCTATATATAGCTTATGATGATGACTCCAATGGCATATAAGGAGCTGAGAGGACAAACGCTGGGCTATGAATATAAATCAAGTGTTGATACTGACGGTGAGTTAACTGCTGCAGTGACCCAGGAGTATCATCTAGTTTGAAAATTAAGTCATGAGATTTTCAATATATCCCAATGGTTACCTCCCAATGCCAATATTGACATAGAAGTACAACTAGCTCCGTTGAATTTCATTTGGAGAAAACACTTGCTGCAGCACCTGATGCAAATGTCATTATCACTTCAACAATTCTTCATGTTCGAAAACAACAGGTTATGAGCTCTGTTGCATTGGCTGTGGAAAAGCTAAGAGGCAATGGTAACAATATTAAACTTCTTGTCCTCCTTTCGATCACCAATCAACGTCACATTGCCACTGGCTCTCGCAGTTATACCGATTCACCATTTATCAATGGAGAAATCCCATCAAAACTTGCTTTAGCCTTTGTGAAGAGTTCTAGTGCCGTTGGATCCTGGACTGCATCCCCCATAGTTTTAATTTTTTGGTTTATCTAGCCTTATGTGCAAAGTGAATGAAATTCCTCTGAACACTCTATCATTTGATAAAAAATCCTATAGAACTCTGTATGAGCTGACCATGCATTCCCTAGATCATGACTCACAACTATTTGAAAATGGAATAACCGATTCAGTGTTTTCAAAAAATCATGGTGTAATTGTTTTGGACTTGTCTGGAACTCAAGACATGAGCATAGTATGAACGGGGAATGTGTGTTTACAGTGCACATTTGCCGATGCTTTGACTGAAAGTATCACATTAATATCACTGAGTCAATTTGAAACCTATTGGGATATCACTCCCAACGGCAGTGCTCTACTAGACCTTGCACCATGAACACAAACCGAATAATCAGCGTATTTAATATGGATTTATACATGTCCCAGTGTAAGTCCTATTACATACCATCGGACTTCATTGGAAAAATTCCTAGTGTTAACAATATCCTAATCATTGTTAATAGCAGTCCATCGAGTTTGAAGACAGGTC
The DNA here is from genome assembly GCF_049724085.1 of Artemia sp. Qi Xiang Cuo. NCBI lineage: Eukaryota > Metazoa > Arthropoda > Branchiopoda > Anostraca > Artemiidae > Artemia > Artemia sp. Qi Xiang Cuo. The sequence continues at coordinate 38,909,027 of NC_142795.1, forward strand.
ATTTGCTATGCATCTTTCAAATAGTGAAGAATATCGAATTTTTTGATCCTCTTGCCCTATCATATAAATTCTACGCTTCACACATCAACAACTTTATTGTGATCAGTGGGAAAACTATTATTCAAAATCAGAGGCGAGTACAGGATTTAACGACTAAGACATGTGGCTTTCATGCACTACTCTATTTCATGTTTAGATGTTGTGGCTATATCTACAAGCAGTTTCTCAGCATTTACGTTGACTTTCCTTGTTTTAACGATTTTCTAGTGGAAAATATACTTTCAAGTTTGTTTAATATTGATTTTAGTGCCCTACGAATAAAATGTTCTAAAAATGTATGTAAAATTGTTAATTAATAAAAAATAATGTATATACATGATAAAAAACGACTTTTCTACACTTTAGATCTCTTCTTCTACTACGTAGAGGTATTTTTCAAGAATAACTAATGCGGGTAGATTATCTGAATTTACTGTATACTGATCCTGATGTGCTGCAATGCCAGGGTTACATTTTCTACAGTATAATGTAACTTCACTCTTATCATATCTCTTTGTATAGTCAATGATACTATTTTCATTCATTTTGTAAAATTGGCGTGTTTCAATTTGCCTATTTGAAGCAATGTGACATACAGTGTCCTCAAGTTGTGGATCACATTCTGTAACAGCCAAATAAAAATCAGTTGGCTTATAATCATAGTAGCCATTGTCGTCACAACGATGACGTAGATCCCAAATTCTTTTGTTATTCCAACAGTTGAATCGTAGACCCAGTTCCTCCTAAAAAAAAAATTTTAAGCCACAACGATACCAATCTCTTAGCAATAAACTAAAATTGCGTTTAGGATTCTGTCCAATCATACCCGGATATGTATTCTCCCCCTGATTAAATTTATCATACTGACAATTAGAGCATAAGTGTCCTCTAGGATGAGAGCCAAACATCCCTTCAAGACAGTAATTACAACCTTTAATTTGTACGGCATATCCTCTATGCAATTTACACGGGCTCTATAATCTACACTTTTCATCATGCTCATCAATCATTGTACAATTCTCACATGATGACCAACTGCCCAGTGTATACTTCCAAAGTGGACATGTATAGAACATTTTTGCATGTGTTGACACTCTCACCGCCAAAATGAAACTGGGCTACGATCAGCAAATTGAGTGGGAGATAGAGAGAGAGGAGTAAATCCTCTTTGAACAACATCTTTCTCATGAAAAAATATAGTCTTAAATTTCTAATGTAGTGTGTTCAAAAGCAAATCCACAATGTCATTTTGTCTTGTCGTGATTAATATGTCAATAAATTGTGTAAATGCCTTTAGACCACGAAGTAAAAGCTTCATACAATAGTCTAATGATGGAGAACCACTTTTTATTATATCGACAAGTATTCCCTGATAAAGTATTTTTCTTTGAAGAGATAACTCCAGAAAATCATCATCTAGAATCAAACGTTTTCCCATAAACACAAGATTCCCTTTAATTTTCTCTTTCTCAAATCTATCCATTTTTTAGAGTTCTAACGCTCTCACAACCAACTTCAGACTGACCAAGATTTTTTTTCTACTTTAAAAATATATGCTAACCTATTATCGAAAAACTATCTTCAATTTAGAAACAATTTTATTAAATATAATTGCAACAATATTAATCAGTGATACAATTTATTCTCCTCGATATATTTCACCAGTGTATCTAAAGCAGCTTGAAGTATATTTATTTGCACTATATTCAGTTTCACTGCAAAGTATAATTGCTCCTCCAATTCAAATTTGCTCAATGATATCACATATCTTGCATACATATCGTCCCATCCAAGGCTTAGTCTATATGCTCGTGTAATTTGCACTGCCACGTTTGATACTCTCGCCCTTGTATCATTGCTGTTATCTGCTCCACCATCAAGCTCCGATAGTTTAAACATACCACTCATTTTCTATACTAATATCGTGCCAAATAATAGAGTACAAATAATAAACTGTTCTCTCTCTGAATTCAATTCTCTTACTAACATGAACAATAAAGAAAATCTCTCCTTATCATTGAATCCGATTACTATAGCTATGATAATTGAGGTAGCGTATATTAAGCACCCTCTGTATCCATTCTCTCTGATTGGTCCAGAAAGTGGGTGTTGCCTCAGAAACCTGTTTGCTCACTTTATACGATCTCGTCCCTGAATATCTAGTTCCAAATATAACATGTTTGGTCGCTTAATAGGTCCATAATATAGAGTGTTTGGTCATATTATGCAATATCCCGTGAAATCTTATACATGCACACTACTCTCTTCTTGACCCTTCATATAAATATAGAAGGAAGTTAAAAGGATAGGGATTTAGAATGATCTATAACCCCTCTTGATTCCTGTGAATATTTTTGTACTACGGCTATTGATTTTAGGAAGTGAGAATACCCCTCTTGTTACTTTTTAATTTTTCCATTTGACACTTACATTCCATGTCTACTGACATAGAAGTGGAAAGATGGGGGTGGGGGGTTGGGGTCAAGAGTGCTGCTGGGGGGATTTATCGATGTGGCAGGACAGAGAACGGGGCACGTCCTGTTAAAGGCTTCTATTTTGCCGTTTGGTTTAAATGGTAATATATCTCATATTTCTATTTGTATGCAATATTTACTTCTTGTTTACCCTGTTAGTTTGATTCCTAAAAGTGGCCATAAGAATATCCATTTATTCAAATAACTTATCTTGAAACCTTAAAAATGATGAATCTAAAATTCATTTTGTTATTTCAGACTCCCTGTCCCCCTACTCTAAGACTTTTGGAGGATTTTAGTTTTTCAGGGATAATGAACATTCTTGAAGCATTGTTTTACAACTACTAAATTTCAATGTAAGAACCAAGGGTTTAAGGAGGGTGTAGCAACCTTGTTTCACATTTGAGAGAGCCTTGGATGGTACAGTTAGTAGTAACTAGCCGTAAGCATAAAGTAACCCTTAAAAGTAACCAATAAACAGCGAAACGTAAAGCACGAAGTTTTGATTGCTTTGATTGACCAAGTTATGTATGTGGTCCTGAAGACACTATCTGCAAAAATAAAATTTCTGTATTTTTCTTATGAAGTAGATCAATGTTCAGTTGATTACGGATTTAACCTTTGATCTCCCTTTATTAGATATACGAGTTCATCCCCTCATATTGATGAGACGATTGTTTATTTTGGGTAACCATATTGTATTTCTTAAAGCAAATACACCAATAGGCTCTTTTTCTTGAAGCATTGTTCTACAAAAGTAAAACTTTCGTTTAAAATGTCGGATTTGAGGGGGATTGACACCTGCTTACAGTTAGGGCAATCCTGGGTATACCATCAAAACAAGCAAAAATTAAATAAACTTTATTAAGGAAATTAAGAAGTGACATTAAAAATCAAAACAAACATAAATTCTTCCGTAGACAAGGGGGATGTCTGCTCTTCAACTTTTCACTATTTACTCGAAGTTTTACTTTTTATCCAAAAGCTTTAAGAACGAGTACTCAAGCACTACTCGTTAAATCGAAATAAGAGAGTTCCTATGAAACTCGAGCGATTGCTCGTTTAATCAGAATAAGAGTTTTCTTAAAGCACTATAAGACTTCGGTGTGAAGAGTGGGAGTCTGAGGAATGGGCAGCTCCTCTTATATGCATGGTATCTGTGTTTACGTACGAGTGTTAATGTTACTCTTTATTTTTGTTAAAAAACACCTTTTTTTATTTGATTTAGTGTAGATATGTAACCTTTTTTGGGAGTATTTTCCTTACTTTTTTGATAATATGAAAACTATTCATATTAATATGCTTACATGCCTAAATTTGAAATTAAAGAGCCGAAAATTATAAATCAGCATGAAAATCAAGAGCATTACTAGGAATTTTCACATGGAGCATGCTAGTTCTGTTTTGTTGCTGCCAGGGCTTAAATGGGAGCGATTTACATTTTCTTCTTTTGATATACTTTTAAGCGTCTTCTTGCTTTCCAAGGAAACCACAGCCCATTCCCCCGGCATCTCCTTATATATCATGGGTGTCAAAAGATGTCATGATAAGAGGTCGACTAGAAGAATTTCAATTTGTGTTGTCGATAATTTTTTGATAGATTACAAAAGACAATCTATAGTTTGTAGTTGGTATTTCTGTTTAATAAGAATTTAGTGTGACGTAAACCGCCTCTTATCAGTTGATAACAAGTACCAATCCGTGTAAGTTATAGAAAAATGATAGAATTTGGATTTTCCTTATCTCCTTTCTCTTTTCTTTAGATCAATATAATCAAAGTTGTAATATATTTTTCTGTAAGTTTGTGAATATTTTTTTAAGATGACGATGTTGTTAAAGCAGTTAATCATTTTTATGATTCTTGGAATTTCAGTTAGAAGAGGTAAGAGCTCAATTTAATTTAATTTCTCAAATTAAGTTTTCATTTCATTAACTGCAAAATTTTCAATTAAAAGTAGACTATAATTGATTTTCGAGCGTTGCTCCAATTTCATATTTTTTTTTTAACTGTTCATGAATATTCAAACATTCAGGGACTGACGCAGAGGACGGCCACAGATTTTATTTTATTTTATTTTTTTTTTTACCATAGTCTCTATTAATTTACTTTCAGAAAGTGTTTTCATATTGAAGCTAGACAACTTCTTAATTACCCACGAGATACCTTAATTACCTTAATTTGCACTTGGGAGCACAATCAAGGTCCTTCCTGGATCTACTGTGCTTCGCGTTGAGAAATTTTGTCACTGTGTTAGGGTCCATTGACAGGCCGTAATAGTGGTCTGCTGGAGAGATGCAATTTAAGCCCACTCAGTAACGGTGACCACGAGATAGGTATGGCTTGTAGCGACTATTCTTCAGTGGTTTTAAGCTGACACCACCGCACAACAGGAACTTCGAATAGACCATGCGAGATGGTTGAGAATTAACAAAGGAAAAGAAGGTTACAAGAAAAATTGTTACAAAACAGTAATAAAACAAAAACCTACAAATTTTCCTGATTAATTTCTCCAAAAATTCAAATCAAGAATAAGAAACAACTTTTAGATGTATATATATATATGTTTATTAGAAAGTATACTTACTAAAACACTTTATTTATAAGGGACATTAAAATGTCTGTCATCTGAACATTGCGATATATTTTCAACTTGAAAATCAATTTTCCAAATTTTCCAAGTTTCCAAATTTCAAGTTTCAGACCACCTTCCTATTGCTTCTTGTTTTAAACGAGAAGCTTCTCAGATTCTAGTGTTACAGGCTCATACTGTTCACCGGCATAAGCGGTATACTTCTCGAGATTGGAATAAAATTGAGACATCTCAGTTCATCAAAAGTTCAGATAGCATCCTAAACAAGATCCGGGTTCCATTTCATCTTCTGCAAAAGTCTTCTAAACAGATATCAATTAGGTTAGATTAACTCTTTATATCTACTCAGCGGAAATCTGCCAGGAACTTTTGTTTGTTTAAAATAGGGCAGTTCATCTTAAAAAAAATATGTGTTGGTACACACGTTCCCGAGTGTTCGGGAAATCTAGTGCTGTCTGAAGCTTGTGACCGTGCTAAATTTTAGTACAAAATATGGAGGGATTGGCTTTCCGTCAAGGAATAGTCAGGAAACTGAGAAAAATGTCAAAAAAATATTTTGCTAAGGAACTTGCCCTTCATCGATCAAAAATGCAGATGCTTTATCCCGAGAAGGTCAGAAATTTACCTGATCTACCATGGAAGACATTACCTCGTACTATGTACTTATATTTGTCAGACCTGAATGGCATTCCTTTGTCCGAGTGGATATCCCATTTTTCAAATGAATTTTCTGAGCCTGATCCTGTTTTAGAGTCGCAATTTTGTGACGAGTTCTGCAACTTCATTGATGCATCTCCTGACCTTGATTTTGTTGTTACTTGTGACACTGTCGTAAAAGCCATATCCCAACTTAAAAAGAAAGTGTCTTCTGACATAGATAAGGTGAGCACTCTACACATCATTAATGGAAGTTATCTATTGGTGCGTTACCTCAGCTTTCTCATGCAAATGATATTTATTACATGTATTGTTTCTTCCTCGTTCTGAATTGGTGATCTGATTCCGATTCCCAAAAAAGGAAAATCTGAGCTGCAATGTTCCTCTTTCCGTCCCATCACCGTCTCTACTACGATATGCAAACTTTTCGAGTTTCTTTTTCTTGATGAGTTAAGACAGAAAAGTTACATTCCCCCATATCAGCTCGGTTTTCAGGCTAATCTTGGCTGTTCTCATGCTCATGCAGCAGTTTTTACTGCCCTTGCCGACGATGAATCTTCGGGAGAAAGTATAATCCTAGCCGGACATGAAGTTAAACCTACGTTTGATTCCTTAATTTCATTCATCCTTGTTTCTTCATATGGCAAAGCCAGGCGTAAACCCATCAGTTTTCCGTGTTCTCAGGGATTTATATAGGAATCTAAGAGTGCGTTTAAAACTTCATTCCGTTTTCCCCTGGAATCGGCTCTTCATCAATCCCAATATAATTGCATTAATTCTCGTGTGAGGCTAAACTCTTCGAATGCCTCGAATATGATTGTGATTCCTCAGTACCCCATACTCGTTAAGAAAGGGGCTAGAAAGGGAGCTATCACTTCCCCAACCCTGTTCAATAATAGTGTCCTGGATGTTCAGGCAAATTTTCTTCCTTCATGCATTCTTGGGAGGATCGATATGTCTCTTATTTGTTATGCTGATGACATCTTGAATCTCAGCCGTACGATCCAGCGCATTGAGCAATATTTCAAAATCGTCAAAGATGAATATTCAAAAATTGATCTGTCTTTTAATCCTGAGATATCCAAAGTTATCCTTTTCGATCGGCGAAATCCGTCTACTTCTCTTCTAAATCTGGACGGTTCTCTTGTTAAACCCGCAGACCATATTACATACCTGGGCCTTCCAATTGGCAAATCTATAGGCCACACACGTCGTTTGCTGATTTCTTACGTTGAGCATAAAATTAGCATTTTTTACGCTGTAATCGTAAAAAGTAAACTACGTTTCAACCGTTACCTTCTAGCATCCATTTACAGCGCCACAGCCCTTCCACATCTGCTTTACATTGCTCCTTTCTGGAAATTCTTTACAGTTACAGATAAAAAGCACCTACGATCAATCTTCTTCAGATTTGCTAAATATCTTCTACATTTTCCCCCTTGGACAAGAAACCGTAAAATTATTCATTTGCATAAGCTAGCTAACCCTAATGTTAGCATTGATAAATTTTCACAATAGTTTTTTTTGTATTAATGTAATGTATGTAATGAATTTTTTTTCTCTCTCTATTTTTTTTTGTCATTTTAGTGATTATTTCGTATATTTACCTTTTTTTTTGACGGGTAATAAATGAATAATAATAATAATATTAGTATTAATAAATCTCTCTCCCGTGTTAAAAGAAAGTTTTATCATCTTTTCGTCAACATCATTGTTCGTATTAATGTAATTAAGAGTTGTTTTTTTTTCATGTATTTGAATTTTCAATGTGTGTTTGTGTCCTTCTTTTTCTTCTTTTTTTTCTTTTTGTTTTTTTAGTGATTACTCCGTCTACTGTACCTTTTGTACCTTTTTTTGACGGGCAATAAATGAATAATAATAATAATAATATAAATACTATAGAGGGGCTATCTTGAGATATAACCTTGACAATTGAACATAAAATATAACCTCACATAAAGTTCCCGAACCAAAGCTAGAACAAAAACATAGTGAAGATACAATGGTTTATACGAATAAATATGTCTCTCAGGGAAAAGTAAAATTATGAAACAAATTTATATTTAGATTCGCTATAAACAAAAGGGTATATTCACATTTCTTCAAACTTTCCTTTCATTGACCGTATTCATTTAACAAAGATATAATCAATTTTACTCGGTTTGTTACTTCCCATAAATTTTACATATACGTAATTGTGAAATGTTAAATATTGATCAAAAGGTACCTTTACAGAATTCCTACAAGCATATACTTTTTCGGGTATTACCGACATTGCACTTTTTTCAAGTTTAATAGCGTCAGTTTATCTTTCACAGAACGGATTGCCCTTAATTTTACATGTATTATTTTATTGTTTTTTTTTACACACTTCTCGTAGTCACTCAAATTAACCTACATAATTAGTGGGTAGCCCCTTACGATTTTTTTTTAACATTTCATATTAAAAATAAAATTAGTAAGCAAGGTTCAGTAAAATTAAATTAGCAGAAAAAAAATACTGTGTGATAAATCAATTTGCAGAGATAAAATGAATATTAAACAACAAAAATTTTATGATAAATTTGTTACCAACAAAAAAATATATTGAAACTTGATGAGCAATAATGAGATATATGGGTTTTGTTAGAAATTAGTTATCAGAAAGCATGTATGAGAAAACTATATTTGGTAAAAATAGTTAAAAGGCGAGAAAACAAAAATTCTGGTGTGGAAAAAACCCCCCAGGGCCCGGGGGAAATCGTTGTAAGTTATGCCCTGGGGGCATATATGTCTCTTATGGAATGGATGCTCGTATAACCTTCAGAGAGGGCTCATTTGATTGGGAATTCAAAGTTCTAGTTTACTTTTTGAGAATCAAAGGATATCCAAGGAAAACTTGCCCCCCCCATCCCTACCCCCAAACCCCTGGCCCTTTCCCCCCCAAACCCATCCGATAAAATTTTGAGATAACCGTTGAGATAACCATGAGATAACCATGAGTTAGGCCTCACCCAAATCATGGGTCAGGGTGCTCACCATTGCACAATCTATGAAATCAATCTTACAATAATTTAAAGAAGTATTTTTGAATATTTTAACGTCTTCCAGAACTCAAGCGGTCCAAAATTCTACAGCCTGAAGAGTCTGTCTAATCTCCTAAATCGGGAACGGCGGGGATAAGTGAAGTTCCTGCCCCTGGATGGGTCTCCAACCTCCGCCTCCACCATCTTCTACTGTCTACACTAAAGTTTTCCTCTTTATGGCAACTACACTGGGACCCCCCCCCCCCAAGGACTTTAATAAGATAAAGTTTTGTATTAGAAGAAAGTTAAATTTTCAAGAAATTTTTAGGGGACGTAAAAACACATCAAAATACACTAATTAGAACTAATAGAACTAGCTAAAGAATTAGCTATCGAATTACTCCCAGAAATTCTCTCAAATGGAAAATGCTAAAATATTTAAAAATGCTGCCATACTTAAGATAAGGTTAAAATACATACTTTGCGATAGATGCTAAATTGTTGTGACACAAAAAATTCGATAATGGTCAAATCAAAACGATCCTGTTGTCTCTGATTCAACAAAAGAAATAGTCTAACCACTCTTTTTCGAAGCTATTTTTTCGTGTCATTCATTGTTGTGTGAATAAATCACGTATGATTTATCAGAGGCATGTACTTACGCTGTCTATAGCAAAGGCCAATTTTCCAAAGGCTAATATTAAAAATTATAGCAAAGGCTATTATTTCCCCCCCAGAGCTGCTTTATATGCAAGGGATTGTGTTATAAACTTCAGAGGGGCTCACTAAATCGTAAATAATAACTTCTAGTGCCCTTTTTAATAGTCAAATGTAATTGGGGGGCACGAACCCCCCCCCCTGTTTCACGCCCTCGTTTCCCCAAACGCAGCCAATCAAAACTTTGAGATGGCCATTATGTCCAAAATAGTCAAAAGGTGAAGCATTTAAAACTATTATGTCTCAGGGGTTGACAAAACCTCCAACTGCCCCCAGGGCAAGGGCTGTAAGTTATGGAAGCTGTCCATTGTTCATGTATAAGGTTTTTATCAAAAAGATAATCCTATAGACTTTAGAAAAGGCTCATTCGATTTAAATGGAAAATTCTAGCTCTGTTTTTAAAAGTCAAGAATAATCGGACAGTAAGCAGAAATTAATTCCTATTTTTTCTAATATTTTTTTTGCCATTTTATTCTGAATTCTTCCGATCAAAATTTTGAGCTAGCCATTTTGTTCAAGATCGTCCAAATGTCAAACAGCTACGGTTCCGGGTTTGAACCCCCCAGTCCCTGGGAGAAAGCGATGTAAGTTATACTAGCAGCCCATCGTTAACGTATAAAGCTTCTATGGAAAGCGTGGTCGTATAAACTTTGGAGGAAGTTCATTCAACTGGAAATCGAAATTTATTATGCCCCTTTTGAATCGGAAGTGATCGAAAAGTAACAAGACCCCCTGTGCCTCCCCCCCCCAGATGCATCTTATCAAAAATTTTAAATATCCATTTTGTTCAATATAGTCCAAAATCCAAATTACTAGAACTTAGGGGTTGAGAAATCCTCCATAGCCCCCGGGGCAAGGATTGTAACTTATGTAAGTTCCCTATTATGAGAATATAAGATTTTTGTGTAAGGGGTGGTCATATTAACCTTGGAGGGGGCTCATTTGATCGGAAATTGAAACTTCTAGTTCTTTTTCAAGAGTCAATATGGATTAATGGGCAACTATCCCAGGCCCCATTTTTCCAAAGGGCATGCGGTCAAAATTTTGAGATTGCCATTTTGTTCAAAAAAGTTCAAAGGCCAAATAGCTATGATTCCGGGGTTGAACCCCGGAATCATAATATAAATGAATAAATAAATCTTAAAACGAGTGAAACTTAAATTGAATATGCAAATCAATCTTAAAACGAGCAAAAATAACTACAAACAAGAGTTTGGGTATCGCCTCCTTCTCTCTTAAAATGGTATCTTTGGGTATCCTAAGATGAAATGTTAAAAAAAAAATCGTAAGGGGGCGCCCACTAATTATGTTGGTGAAAATTTGTATTTGAGTGCCTACGAGAAGTGTGTTAAAAAAAAAAAATACTACGGGTAAAATTAATGGCATTCTGGTCTTTGAAACATAAAATTACGCTGTTAAACTATAAAGAAGTGCAATGTCGGTAATGCCCGAAAAAGTATATGTCCGTGGGAATTGTGTAAAGGTACCTTTTGAGCAATATTTAGCTTTTGACCATTACGTATATGTAAAATTTATGGAAAGTTTAAGTCCGAGTAAAATTGATTATATCTTTGTTTAATGAATGTGGTTAATGAAAGGAAAGTTTGAAGAAGTGTAAATATATCCTTTAGTTTATAGCGAATCTAAATATATATTAGTTTCATAATTTTACTTTTCCCTAAGAGACATATTTATTTGTATAAACCCTTGTATCTTCACTATGTTTTTGTTTTTGCTTTGGTTCGGGATCTTTATGTGAGGTTATATTTTATGTTCAATTGTCAAGGTTACATTTCAAGATAGCCCCTCTATAGCATTTATATCCACATTGATTTTCAAGTTGAAAATATATCGCAATGTTCAGATGACAGGAATTTTAATGCCCCTTATAAATAAAGGGTATTAGTAAGTATTCTTTCTAAAAAAAACATATATATATATATATATATATATATATATATATATATATATATATATATATATATATATATATATATATATATATATATATATATATATATATATATATATATATATATATATATATATATATATATATATATATATATATATATATATATATATATATATATATATATATATATATATATATATATATATATATATATATATATATATA